>NC_034421.1:6194734-6329961 GCF_002078875.1 Numida meleagris
AGTTGTGCCGCTCTCAATGCGCCTCAGTCCCTTTGTGCCGCGGGCGCAGCTGCACGGCACAGGTTTGCGGGTGCCCATGGGAACCACGGCTGGGGACAGCCCCGCAGCGGGGACTCAGCAGATCGGGGGCTGCATCGCTGCTGTGGATGCATTTTCTTACCCAGATTCCCCTCACTGCTGTGGTAAAGCCATCGCTGGTGTCATTGTGCCCCAGGACTCCTCGCCCGCGGGCAGCTGAATTGCTGCCAGATCTGGTTCGCGTGGTTCGGGATGAGAAGCTGTAATGGGACGAGGGAAATGGTTTCAAAGGAAAAGAAGGGAAATTTAGATTGTGTATAAGGAAAAAGTTGTTTATGCTAAGGGCGGTGAGGAATGGCACAGGGTGCCCAGAGGTGGCGGTGCCCCATCCCTGCAGACACCCACGGTCAGGCTGGACGGGGCTCTGAGCACTGATGGAGCTGTGGGTGTCCCTGCTCAGTGCAGGGAGTGGGACCAGGCGGCATTGAGAGCTCCCTTCCAACTCAACCCATTCTGTGATTCTATGACTCTGTGTCCCAGCTATGCACACCTATGGGCACCGGGCTCTGGGCCCAGCAATGGGCACTGGTTGGCCCCCACTAAGGACCCACGAAGGAGTGGGACACAAAGGAATGGCTCGAGCAGGCTAATCAATTGAAGTGCCAGTGAAAAACTGAGGCTTGGTATTTCCTGTGCCTCCTCAGCACTGGTAATCATCAGGGTTTTTTGTTTCCAGGCTTAAAAAGCTGTCATTTTAATAGGCTATTCTCTTGGCATTTTTTTCCTTGCGCATTTGTCAATAATCCTCAAACAGCGGAAGCTTTGTTATCCCAACTAATTGGAGTCAAGTAGGGCTCTGATAAAAGATTTTTCACGACTGAGCCCTGGGAAAAATGCAAAAGGATTTTAATTTTCAATAAAATATGCAGATAAGTAGAAATTAGCGGCGGGGAAGGGGGTCTGCAGGCCACTTGAATAACAGCGCTGCTCAGACGGTCGCGGCTCAAGGGACTTAATGAGGATGTCAGCGGGCTGCTTGCATTGCTGCGGGGCTGGAGTGGCCGGGGGGGTCAGTGCTGGACCCTGCCATGATGGCAGCATCCCTGGGCCTGCCTGCCCATCGCCACCACCGTCTGAGGGAAATGAATGGGGGGGCTGTTTATTTTTTATGCTGTGTTTTTGCAGAGCCGCCTATCTGGCAGGTCGCGTTGAGCTGTGTCAGGGGCAGACAGATTTCATATATAAATGAGGGAAGTTTGGGTCTCTCTCAAGGTGGCATCACTGTGCAGCTCCTATTAAGCCAAGCACGGGCACAGATTCGGCCCCACACTTTCCTATCCCAGCAGTGACCGCTTGGCCCCGCAGGCATAGGTTTGGGCTGGGATGCACTGGGCAGAGCCAGGGGCTCCTGGAGCATCCCGGGTGCCAGATGCTCATTTCTGCTGCTGCAGCCTCCAGATGGACAATTGGGAGCAGTGCTAACAATCCCTCCGGCTGCACCAGCTGTGCTGCATGGCTGGGTTTGCTCCAATGGCCTCTTGTGTTCCTGCTGCTGGGTGCACTGGTAGCTTGCAGCAGTGACCTGGAGTACAGCGCTTCCCAGCTGCAGGGGCTGAGCAGAGCTGTGGGTTTGCTGTGGCTGTTTATCCTTGCATTAAAGCCATGGGGATTCACACAAGGCTGGCCATGGAAGTGCTGTCCCCTACCCCAGCTGTCCCCTACCCTGTCCCCAGCTGCACAGGAGCACGCTGCTCACCACCTCTGCTCCACCAGCACCGCACAGGAGCTCTCTCCTGCCTTTCCAGCAGCTCTTTCCAGCACGTTTTGGGACCATTTGGCACAACGAGTGCCTTCCCATCCTACCAGGATGTGCTCTGCACAGGGCAGGAGACAGCCCTCAATTGGGCTAAGGAGGGCAGGAAGGAGCTGGTGGCCCCACAGAGACATGGGGAGCAACCCCCTCAGAGCCAGCAGCCCCCCTGGAGCCAGCAGCACACGGGGGCTCATGGAGGGCCCGAGGGAAGCACAGCTGAGCCATCACCTGTTAGAGCTCAGACGGCTGCAGCTGCGCCTGCTGCTTTGAACCCTCCGGATTAGGCAGACGAGTGCCCCACACGCACTTGTGCTCCGCATGCCAATGCCTCCTTCCTCCTCCTCCTCCTCCTCCTCCTCCTCCTCCTCCTCCTGCAGCCTCCCTCCTCCCAGTGCGCTGCTGGAGCTGCACTCATGGCACGAGGTCTCACCCTGATGGAGCAGTGCAGGCATCTGCATTGAAGTTAAGCTGACAAAACACTCAGTGCTTGTGCAGCTTCCCTTTTGCTTTCAGCCCCAGCGTGAACAAAATGCAGTCTCTCCAGCTGGTGCCTCAGCTCACCCCGATGGTTCAGCACCACCTGAGCTGCAGAGGTCAGGATGTGCCATTGGCCATTCAAAGCGGAGGTGGATTACTCTGGCTCTGGGTTGTTGGATTTTTGCCTTTTTAAAGCTTTCCTCCTTGTGCCATACTTCTAAAATCGCCCTGTCTTGCTATCTGCTCCCCGTGCTCGTGCTTTGGGTCTGTTTAAGAGCGGGGCTGTAACATTAAGGTGATTTATGGCCAACTCTGGAGTGGAAGGGCAGAGAGCTGGCTGTTTTTTTCCTTTTCCTCAGGTGAAAGAAAACCTCGAATGTTAACTCACGAGACATTACAACGACTGCTCCTTCAATCCTTGATTTATGAGCTCAAATTTATGAGTTAAAAATTATTATTCCACTCGCATATATTTTTTCCCCTGGTCGTTTTAGTGCTTGTGAAAGGTGAGGGTTTTGACAGCTCCTGGAAACAAAAGCCTTTAATATCTCCCTGTGCGAGGCTCTCCCAGGCCAGAAGAGATCTGCCAGCAGCTTTTTCTCGCCGCCGCAGATATTGCTTGCTCCAGCCCCGGCTTATCCAAACAGAGCAGGACTTTTGCTGGAGATAAGGAAGGGCTGATGAGCAGCGTCCGTCCTTCGTGCCTCCAGGATCCTCCTCCGCATCCGGAGACAGGCTGGAGACAGCAGCTGCCACAGGGATGCCCACTGAAGCTTTATTTTGGGGCTTTTTTTTCCAGGCTTTTTAGCAGGGAATATGTTGGAGCCCTGGTTCTGTTGCTTGCAGCAGATGGGTAAAACTGGGCGTAGAACTGAGTTTTCAGTAAATAAATCAGGTATTTCCCGAGCACCATGAGCATCACACTGCAGCGAGCTTTGCCTGCTCACCCTCCTCTCGGGCAGCTCCAGGTCTTCCTGGTCCCATTGGAAAAATTTCTTCTCCAAAAGAGCAGTCGTGCACTGGCACTGCTGCCTGGGGAGGAGGGTGGGGCCACCGTCCATAGAGGTGTTCCAGAACCACGGGGATGTGGCACTCAGGGACGTGGTCAGTGGGCATGGTGGGATGGGCTGGTTGGGCTTGGGGATCTGAAGGGGCTCTTCCAACCTGAATGATTCTGTGATTCTATGGTGAACGACCCACCCCATCCCCAAGCAGTACCAGCAGCTCGGGCTGAACTATGCTGGCAGCAGCCTTTAAAAGGTGACATTGGTGAAATGCCGAGGAGCAAAGACATCCTCTTTAAAGACACAGTGTCTTAGAGAGTCTGGGGATTAAAACTTTCATGGAGCTCAGGAAATAGTGCCAGAGCCCCTGCTGCACTTCATTAGAGTACATTTTTGACGCAGCTTGCTTTATTCAATAACAATTTAGTTGACCAAAAACTGAATCAAAAAGGACAGGCAACTCTGTGGCATTTCACTGCATTTTCATTTTCAGCATTTTTGAGAGTGGAATATCTGGGAGTAGGCTTTGCATGGATAGAATCTGCAGACACTTCTCCATGTGAGACCTTATGGGGCCGATCTGCCGTAAGGTGCATTTATGTCCCATCCTGTGCCCATGGATAGACCAAGTGTCCCACTTGTTGCAGCCTGCTTCCTTCGGAGGCACAAGGAGTTTGACGTAGAACAAGTGCTTTTGGGTATAGAGAGGTATTCTCCAGCTTCAGGCATCCCTGTCCGTGCCTGTCCCCTCCTGTCCTCCCACAGAGCACACTGAGAGATCCCTGGGATCCAGCACAGTCCTTGTGTTCTCCTCTATCCACACACCACATGCATCGCATGAAGCTCTCCTGTCCGTGGGATTCCTGGTACTGGGTGAGCTGGGGCTCAGGGCCAGGTGATGTGAAGCCGTGAGCGATGCTGCTGAGGTCAGGTGTGGGCAGGAGGGCTGCGGGGTGGCTGTGCATGCAGGTCCCAGCCGGGCCCAACGTGTGCATCACCCACAGGAGCAGGCAGCCAGCGTTCCCACCGCGCGTGTCACGGTTCCTGGGATAACCAAGGCGTCCGTACAAACAAAACACAGAAACCCTCCGTCTCTCCGGAGACAAGTCACAAACAGAGAGCCAGGCCAAGCCCATTGATGGAGCTGCACGCAGTGAATCACCCACCCAGCTGCAGCCGAAGCAATTTGGGTCAAATATGCACCCTGGCGGAACTCCACTGACTTATCTTGTGCTTTGCTTACTACACCTTAGCTGAGGGTTTGCTTTGCTGTGCTTTCAGCTGGCTGCAAAGTGCTCGGTGCTGAGGGTGGGTGCTGCTTGTGCTGTTACCTGCTGGGATGCTTTTATTCCTGTTAATGATGATGGCAGTTTTCTTCCTGGCCCATGTTCCCTGCAGCTGAACACAGAGGACAGAGACATTCAGGAGGAGCTGTACTGAGCTCTGCCTGTTCCCAGCGGCACTGCAGAGCACTCAGACCCCCAGCAGCTGTGGAGAGGGACTGGGACCTGCCCAGTGCAAGGGCAGCGTGGGGCTGTGCCCACCTCTGTGCGGGGCTGCAGTGAGCTCTGGGCACAGCTCCTGCTCCGTGAGTGTGGGCCCAGGGGACCTTCCTCCAAGATTACATCAGTAGCATGAGGATGCTGAGTGTACTGTCTGGGAATCTACAAGACGAGGGCTGGTTTGTTGTGTTGTTTTTTTTTTTCTTTGAGATTATGTATATGATAAAATATGTTCTTCTGACTCTCTCTTTCGGGCTGCTTGCAGAAGGGATGTGCTGCAATAGGAGCGTTGTGTGGTTCGTCCATACCTGGGGCAGTTTTGTTTGCTGGGACAGGAGCAGGGCTGGGCTCAAGGCTTCTGCCCAGTTTGCTCCCAGTGATACAAATGGAAACCACAGAGAGGGATGTGCACAGTGCTGCCCTCTCTGCTGGCGGGGTCACAGCAGGGGCTGGGCTGCAGTGGGATGCTCTGCATGTGGGTACCACTGTGAGGATGCTGTAAGCAGCAAAAAGCTCAGCAAGGCTTTATTTGTGCTGTGCAGATCTCCTTGGAGCTGTTTATGGAGGTTGGGCAGCACAGGCTGCCTGGAGCTGTGGGTGCCCCATCCCTGGAGGTGCCTGAGGCTATGGATGGGCCCTGGGCAGCCTGGGCTGGTAGGGACAGCCGGCCCACGGCAGGGGTAGGGCTGGGAGGTCCCTTCCAGCCCAACCATTCTGTGATTGTATGAAAGATTTCGATATATGTGTGATGCAGCTTCTTACGACAAGAGAACATGATGTTTCCAGCTACCTAGCAGGGGATTTTACCCCAAGAGAGGGAATGAGGTAGGAGAAGGCTGGATATTAGGAATAGTTGCTTTTCCCAAAGAGTGGTCAGGCACTAGCACTGCTGCCCAGGGAGGCGGGGGTGGGGGGGGTCACCGTCCCTGGAGGTGTTCAGGTGGAGATGTGGCACTGAGGGATGTGGTCAGTGGGCACGGTGGGATGGGTTGGGGTTAGATTGGTGATCAGAGAGGGCTTTTCCAACCCAAACAGTTCTATGACTATGATTCTGTGCAGGAGCAGAGCAGTGCAGCTGGAGCCTCCCAAGGCATGGGGACGTACAGGTCCTGGTGCTGCACAGAGTGAATGCAGAGGGATGGGGGCACCCAGAGGGCTTTCCCTGTGGGGCTGAGCTGCTGGGAACAAGTGCTGGACAGGGGGAGAGGCAGAGAGGATCCGGTTCCTCAATTGGAGTCCCGCCCCGGGCAGCTGGGGATTAGCCATGGGGGTCTGTGGATGGGGCAGAGCACGGGGCTGCCTTCACTCCAGTGCACGGAGCATAGTTGAGTGCAGGCCAGGCACTGGTGAGGGCTGCACAGCACGGACCCCTGCTGCGAGCAGCACCGCTCCAGCTGGCAGCACCTCCAAAAAGGCTCAAAATGTGTCCAGCTTGGGCCCAGGGTGAGCCGTGGTCCCAGAAGGGGACGAGAGGAGGGCAGCAGGTGGCCAGGGACCCGCGTCGGCTCTGGTGTCGGCACAGTGCCATGAACCCCAACCCTCCTGAGTGGAGGAGTGGAGGTCAAGACACGTGTGCCCATCAGGTGGTGGCAGTGATGCTGAGTGCCCGGCCCGCAAGGTGCTGGGCAGGAAAACATCACTGCAAACCCCCAGATTTGTTCGCTTTCAACATTTCAGCAAGAAACTGAAGTTTTAGCAGGGGGTGAAACAGAAGAAAGTTGTCCGTGAGGATGTTTGTAAATTGCTCCCCAAGTACGGAACAGGCGGGAATTGCTCCAAATGTGCAGTTTGAACCCAAAGAAACTAAAACAAACAAACACACAAAAAAAAGCGAAAAGAAAGAAAAGCACTTGGCTGTGTTCTTCATGGTTCCTTCCCCCTCCTTTCTGATTGCCTCTGTCTCGTCCCCCCTGGTAGAGGCGATAAGTGAGGATTTCACCCATCTTTTCAAAGTAGCACGGAGGAAGAAAGCCGCCTTTGTGGAGGGGGTTCTGAAGTTCTCTGTTCTGGGAAGGTTGGAAATAGCACAAAAACATCCTTTCTCGCTATATTGTGTCGCTTCCAGCTCTAAGCTCCACCATGACCCAGATGTTTAGATGCTGATGCCGAAAAGGAAAATAAGAGCCAAGGAGAGAAAGCCAAGGGAGTGGGATGCGGTGCGAAATGTGCATCCAGAAACCTGCTCGGAGCTGGGTCGGCTGCCTGGCTTTCGCAGTCAGGGAAAGGAGCTAGTGGGGAAGGCTGAGACACTGTGACTTAATATTAACTCAATATTAAACCCGAGGACTGCGGGTCCAACTGCACATCCCCTTCCATGCAACTGCATAACATTGCTGCAAGACCCTGTGCATATTCAGCCTTGAATGTATCCAGGGTTTGTTACCACTGAGATATTTTTCTGCCAGTTCTCCTTTTTTCACCTGTTTCTGAGTACTGTTTTCTTGATCTTGCAACAATTATCAGTGTGTGTTCATCGTTTTGCTTTTACAGCTATCTTTATTCAGAAGGAGGGAGCTCCTTGGGTGGATGTGGGGAATAACTCTGATCCTGCATAACTGATTAGAACTGTGGTCTCATTTTTGAGTGGTCCTGTGTGGGGCCAGGAGTTGGACTTGATCGTCCATATGGGTCCCTTCCAATTCAGGATACTCTATGATTCTGTGATTCTCTCTCTCATTATCCCAACTCAGCAAGAACTTCCCCACATGTCCACCCCAAATCCACTCTCTTTGTTCCACCCCAGCCCGAGCTGCTGTCCCACTGCAGGGGCTGCACAGGGATGGGGTGACCTAGGACATGAGGATGACCTGTTATCTCCAGAGATGTGCCCTGTTTCATGCTGCACTTTTGTTCCTCCTAAGCTTGGACAGGTGCCCAGTGTGGGTCCCCTTCTGTCCCACTGTCCCCATGTACCCTCCAACCTCCACAAAGACCCCACTCCTCGCCCTCCCTTTCCCCAGTTGTGCTTAATTCAATTTGCTTCTCCCTAACCAGCTTCCCATAGTTTGACCATTAACAAATGGACTTGGCCGGAGGCCTCGGGGACCATTTGCATGATAAACCTTCTGCCACAGCACGTGTGCCAGCTCTGGGCACTGGCAAACCCAGGGCTGTGCCAGCATCCCTCGCCCGGCACGCTGCAAGGAGCCAAATCTGCACCGCGCCGCTGCCAGCTCGCAGAGAAAGGGGCGAGGGAGCTGCACACAAAGAGCAGTCTATAGCCCAGCCGGGCACCTGACACTGGGAGGAGGGAGGGCTGAGACGTGCTTAGCCCTGATAATCCCCAGTTTGACTTTAATATATATATATTTTTTTTTATTTTTTTTTTTTAATCAAAAGCACAGCAACAGCTGGGGCTGAGGCTTTCCAGGAGATGAACTCATGAACAACTGTTCAAAATAACTTTATTCGTACTGCTATTAGATCAGTCCACTGGGGAGCAACCAATTATTTTTGATTACTCGAGGCAGATAAGGCTGGGGCAGCGCCGAGAACCACACGTTGCAGGAGAGGGGCTGCAGGACACAGCACCCAGTGCCTGTGTGAGCCCCCAGCACCCGTGTGAGCCCCCAGCTCTGTGGGTTTGAATGTTTTGCAGGGGCCTTTGCAGACTTGCGCAGTGCAGGCACAGAGGATGCAGCAGGCTCACATGTGTGCCACGGGCAAGCTGATGGGGTTTGCAGGCAGATGTGTGCTCTTTCTGCCTAAAATCCAATTAGCAGGCTCCTTAGCCTGCCTGTGGCTGGGCTGTATGTCTTGCTTGCAAGCCCTTGGCATGGAGGCAGCGCTGGGAAGTGTGGGGGGGGTTGAGCAGGGCAGGTCCTGGCAGCTGGGACAAGCCATGTCTGGTCCTGTTGGTGCAGCAGTGCTGGCAGGAGTCAGCATGGGCAAGGAAGCGAGAAGCTTCCAAATTATTTCTCGTCATCTGTTTGCACTAAATCCATTTGCATGGTGGGTGAGGAATGGAGAAGGAGACTGATGTCCCCTCACACTGCTTTGAGGCAGAGCTGGGTTGTTGGGGTGCAGGCTTTGTGCAAGCTCCACTCTGCCCCAGGCAGGGCTGCACATTTCCATCTCTTTCTGTACTGAGCTGGGCTCCTCCATGAAGTCCCCGTAGTGCCCATCGCTGGGCACCGATGTGGGGTGGCAGCACCCCACTGTTGTTGCACAAAGCATTTGGCTTCTGTTTGCAGTGCATGGTTGCTCACCCTTCTCAGGGTTAAAGTGCATTCAATCAACTGAGACCAGTGCCGGAGGTCTGTGCTTTCCAACATGACATCAAGCAAACCTGAGTGCGCGAGCTGCTGGCCAGCAGAACACTCTCCCAAGGGAAGGAAAGGTGGAAGCTGAAACACTGCAAACGGGGCTGCAGGGAACAGCCTGCACTGGCCAGGAGACAGACGGCATGAGCTAATAGGTCTTTTCCATTTCTCGCTCCTGTGATTCAAGAAGTCCTGTCGCTAGGGATTGTTTAAAAATAGGCTGGATGAAACACACGGCGGTGGATGGACAGATCAGCCCTGCCTTGGCTGGGGGACAGGTTGGTCTAACGGGACTTTTCCATCGCGCCGTCCCATGATTAATCAGGACAAGAAAAGAAGTAGGAAATTGATAAACACAATAGTAATTCCATCCAGCGTTTGCCTTAGTCAGGTTATTGTAATCCTGACATCATGTCTTGAAAAGAAGACTGGAAATAAATCCCCGGCAGATAGGATCTGCTCGCAGGACTGTGCAGTACAGCGGCCACAGGAGGGCAGGGGTTAAGCACCACGAAGCTGCTCATCCCAGGTCCCAAACCCGCAATGGGGCAGGTAGCTGCCAGGGGACACCTCACTCCTTCTGTGCTCCTCAGTCTTTCCTGCTAAAAACACAACCCCTTGGGAAAAAATAAAAAAATCTGAGCATGTTCCAAATTCTGAGGTGGTTGTGAGTTTTTCCTGCCTGGTCCCGAAGCCCTCGGTGCTCTGTGGAGGTACAGTGCAGGTCACATGCGGTGTCTGCACCATGCACATCGGAGTCAGTCTGTCCCTCTGCCCTCTATCACTGCTATGGTTAGGTGGGTGTGAGCCACATGGGAGAGGTGCTCTGAGCCCACAGAACCCCCACCCCTCGTGGACCTCACCAGGGTCCCAAAGGTCCTGGTGAACCTTGGAATCACAGTTTCAGAGAGGGAAATGAAACATTCTTCCTTTTTTTCCTAACAGATTTCCATTGGTGGAAGGTCTCGGCCTGAAACTGAAGCAAAATCACACCTGAAACAGAGAAATCCAGAGCAAGACACACAGTCCTGCTGCATGGAGAAAGCTCTGACCATCACCAGCCCAAGAAATGCCCTGGCTGCATTCACACCCAGCACAAGGCTACGTCCAGGGGAGATGCCCCCACTTTTCAGGATGAGAGGTGCTGCAAACTGCCCCTTGCCCTCAGATCTCGGGATTTTTTGGGGTTCTGCAGTGGGATGGGAGCTGCAGAGCCAGCACGAGGTGCTGCGGGGTGCTGCAGTGATGGGGGGGAAGCCGTCCATGGGCAAGGAGCCTCAGGCAGGATTGCAATATTGAGACAGAATTTTGGCTGTTGCACGCAGCACTTCTCATGCAGTCTTGCTGCAGCTTAGCAAAAGGAACTTCTATTATTTTTATTATCAATTTAGTTCTGCCTATTGCTTGAGGAGAGTGGTGCCCCATGCTGCTGCTCGCGGCGGGCGGCACTGCCCTCTAGTGCGGCCGTATCTGTCGGCCGGCTGCTGGGGTTGGGGTTTTTTTGGTGTTTCCGTTCTTTTGTTGTTGTTGTTGTTTTTCTTTCAGCTGGTTTTGGTTTTTTAGGCTTTTGGGTTTTTTATGAAAAAGTAAGGGTCTGTCCTACAAAGGCTGAGGGAGCTGGAGTTGTTCAGACGGGGAAAGGAAGGCTCCAAGGAGAGCTGATTGTGGCCTTTCGGGAGCTTATAAATAGAAGGGAGAGCAACTTTTTACAATGGCAGACAGTGGTAGGACAAGGGGGAATGAATCATAGAATCATTTGGATTGGAAAAAACCACTAAGATCATCAAGTCCAACCATCAGCCTATCCCCACCACGTCCCTGGGCAAGGAGAGGTAGCCAGGGGAGTCAGCAAGGGAGAAGCAAGGGATGGCTGAGACCCTCTTCTGTCTTCCAGTCTAAGATTGCAACTTCCTCGGAGGATGAGGAATCACAGAATCACAGAACGGTTTGAGTTGGAAGGGAGCTCTCAAGGCCGTCGGGTCCCACTTCCTGCACTGAGCAGGGACACCCACAGCTCCATCAGTGCTCAGAGCCCCGTCCAGCCTGACCGTGGGTGTCTGCAGGGATGGGGCACTGCCACCTCTGGGCACCCTGTGCCATTCCGCACCGCCCTTAGCATAAACAACTTCCTCCTTATATCCAGACAAGCAGTGAGGCTGTGAGCATACCAAAGCCTACAGCGCCATTGGGCAAGTCTCAAGCCACTCCTCCAGGCACAGCACTGCTGGGTGCTGGGGCATTGCCCTCACCCTAAAGCTCTGCAAACCACTCACCTTTACTGGGACAGTGCTTCAGTGAGCTGTGAGCAGGGGTGTTGACTTAAACTCCACAATAGCATCACCTGCCTGGCTTCTCTAGCTCAAAACCTGAGCTTGAGAGGGATGTGTCCATCTGTCCAGCACCACCCAACCTGGGCCATATTCTCCAAATATCCCTACTGCTCGCTGCAGGGTTTGCCCAAGAACCATGGCCAAACAACATTATATTCTACTGAGGAGAAGTCAGTGCTTTCTGCCCAGGGGAACAGCATGGCAATAGGGCATTGGGTGCTCCAAGGACAGCACCATCGGGCACAGCCAATGCAAAGTGCTCAGGATCCCCCTGCTCCCCTGCTCTGGAGGTCTCCAAGGAGTTTGGATGCAGATGTTCTGTAAGACTGGAGAAGATGCAGATGTTCTGTAAGACTGTAACACGTGGAGCGTTGTTCACGTTCACAGCTCTCGGCGCTGCTCAGCCACGCACACAGTTATTTTCCTTGGCCCCGACAGAGAAATGAGCTCCTCAAGGACTTTTCATTAAGCAAAAATTTATGAGAGAGAATGAAAATTATGTTTTACTGTCTGAGGTCTGAGCCGGTGCTGTTTCTTCAGACGTTTTAGTAACGCAGCTTGGCAAGGGGCTGGAGAACATCTCCAGTGGAACAGGAATTTCGCGGGGACGCTGGGAGCTGCCTGCATCGGCCGCTCAGTCCCCATATGGGCACTGCCCTGATCAAGGTCTGTCCCCCCGGAGCCGCAACAAGAGCAAAACACCCCATGAAAAATAATGTGAGCATGATGTAAAGCATCGCTGGGATTTGATGCTAATTTTAGTGGTCACCTTGGCTGCGTTTGAGGAAGTCGCCGGTGCTGCCAAGAGCGAATTTACCTGATGATGAATGAGGAATCGGAGCATAAAATAAATAAATATCAGCAACACCTTTTTTTTTCATGCTTTTTTGGCAGGTCGGTGTCATCCAAGGTCACACATTTGTGCATTAGGAGAACTAATGCCAGAGCTCAGAGCTCTAAAATCCTTTCTCAGTGAAGAGCAGCGTCCTTAAGGGCTAGACTGAAAAAAGAAAGACTGAACTGGAGTCTCCTTGAAACTCTTGCCATTGGCTGGCTTTTCACGCGAATCTTCCTTCTTTGTACTCTTTCTCAGGCTTGGAAGGAGCGTGCTGGGAAGTTCTGCAAGAATTCCGTGCTTTCCTCCTGGAGGTGCAGCAGGACGGAGGGGCCGTGGGTGCACGTTCTGTAAGTGAGGTGGGACCTCGAGCTGTGAGCTGGGGGACACGCAGTGCTCTGGGGGAACCTCCTTCTCCTGTTCATGGGAAAGCTTTCTGAAGGGTTGGTTTTCTGTGCTCTGAAACAGAAGAAAAGTGGAATATATTTTTTTCAACAAATGCAGCAAGTGGCAGCGAGCAGGAATGGCATCCCCAGCCCACAGCTCCCCAGTGCTGCGGTCTCCAGCACGTCGCTCCAAAGCACCCTTCCTGCTGTCAGAGGATGGATCCTGGGCCACAGCCCTGGGGACATACATCTCCCAGCAGTTTTATGATTTCTTTTAACTGTTCTGTTTTCCTAAGGTGAACTGTGAGGGAACTGAGAACTACAGAATCACAGAATGGTCTGAGTTGGAAGGGACCTTTAAAGGCCATGTGGTCCAACTCCCTGCAATGAACAGGGACACCCACAGCTCCATCAGTGCTCAGATCCTGGCCTTTCACGGGATGGCCTTCAAGATTTGTTTTTTTATTTATTTATTTTCTCCCCCCCAAAGAGAATATGTAAGGTTACAAAAATAACCCAACCTGCACAGGAGGGCAGAGGGAAAGGTTGCGTTACGTGAAGCATTACGTGGAGACAGGGCACAGCCACATGTGTAGGAACCCTCAGAAAAAAATGATAAATGGAAGCTGTAATTTTTATTGGGGAAGGGGCAGATCATGGGTGAGGGAACAAAATAATAAAAAAAGCATAAATTAGCAGTGTGGCTTGACAGCTGGAGCTGAAAGTTTTTGGCTCGTATATAATGCACATATCTTGTGGAACATGACCCAGCACAGTGCATGGAAATTACCTGAAAAAAGACATTCTATTAAGCCATATTAGGGTGAACTCTCCCTACAAGTGCTCCAAGGACGGATGCCCACGCGGCATTGCTGCTCTTTGCTTCCTATCACTGCTGAACCACATCCTGCAGCAAGCACCTGTGGTGCTGCTCTGCTTTAGCGTGTCCACATATTTCATAGAGGCAGGATGAAATTGACAGTGCAGGGCCAGCACACCTTCTACGCCCAGTACAAACCCAGTGAGACTCTCTGTATTTCTCCATAGGAACAATCCGGATGTTTTTTGGGCAGCTGCCCATCCTTGCACCCATCCAGCAAAGCTGGGCATTGGTCCCCATCCTATTGTGAGTGCCTTGGGCTATGAGGTAATGCACTGCCTCGTGGAGCCACTGGCATTTACCCAGGAAAAGATGCAACATGCCATGGAACAGCACTGCAGATGGATCCAAGACCTTCCATCACTGCAAGTGTGCAGGAACATCACAGCCAGGATGAGGAGTGTCACTGCACAGCTCAGAAGAAGGGATGCCTCTGCCCACCCCAGTGCCAGCAGGAATTTGGCTGGGATCTGGCACCCTTGGACCTGGGTGCTTCTGGGACATGCACAACCTTGGGCAAAGTCATCAGAAAGCAAAGCCTTGCCTTGGAGAGAAGTGTTGAACCAGGACAGCTCATCTGTGAAGGGGGCAATGGCACAGGGACAGCTTGGAGGAGGGCAGGGACTGGAGGCTTTGGTGAACTGACAGCAGAAGTGGCAGTGGGGACAGCTGCTGCTGACTCTCATGGGGGTCTCTCCCATCCGCATGGGGCAGCCATTCCCTGTCAAACCCAGGCTGTAGTCTCCAGATCTCCACAGACACGTCGGCACCAGACCCTTGACTGGGATGATTTACACAGAGCTCCCCTTTTCCCTTGCACTGCATCTCCAAAAGGTGAGCATCCCTGGAGGGATTTGCTGCGTGCCATGAAAGCACAGTGACTCCAGGTCTGCTGGATCAAAGGAAAGGAGCGGGAGAGATGTGAGCATCTTTCTGTGACACATTTCCATCCACCACGTTTCTCAAAGAGCCAGCTTGCTGTTCCCAAGACTCATCCTGACAGCCAAGTTTGTCTCTAAACCCAATGGGTTTCCTTGGGTTTGATTCCATCTACCGATCCCTTCTGGATGCCAGAAGTGCCTCCTCCAGCCAGACTTCCCTGCTAATTGTCCTTAGGATTGGTTTGGAAAATCGCATAAGCCCTGGGTTAGGGCTGGCTGCATCTCTCATCCCGGTGCCTAAGGCTTCGTGGGGCAAGGACTAAAGAGCTGCGAAACGCAGAGATATAACAGATGTTGACATGTAGTGAAAATACGAGACGCGGGAGCCTAAGATAATAAATCTGAAAAATTAACACGTAGGAGAACGAAAAAAGGAGCAATATGTTTTGGTAATCATTCTGAACTGCTGAACCCTTCTCCCGCAGTTCAAAAATCTCTGGTATTAAGCAGATGTCATTCAACCGATGATTAACACATTACCGAATTTCTCCAGTCGTTTAATAAAAGTTTTACATAACATGCAGGTAATTGCTTCCAAATGTCAAGGTAACAATGTGGGCTTCTATGGATGGCATTGTTTCCAGCATCAGGTGAAACCCACTATCGGGCGAAGTCCCGTGCTGCCCAGCTGCTTTTCCCGTCACTACTAATGCAGAGACAAAGGAACAATCGGGGAAGATTAAAAGCCTTCAATCTGGTGATGTTCTTCTCCCTCCACATAGCCATGCAGGCAGCCAACATGCCTCATACTCTGAAACTGGGGCATGGGCATATGGCTTTTCTGTTGTATTTTTTTTTCCCTTTTCTTGTTTCTGCTAGATGCAATAGGTGGAGGAAAAGGTGGGTGCAAGCAGAGTGATTGAAATCCATGGGCAGCAGGGCTGGGTGATGCTCTGATAGGCTCACAGCCACCCAGCCCATTGCTGCAGGAGCTCCCTCCCTATCCCTGAGCCCCCCAAGCTCAAAACTTGAACTTCCCCTCCATGGGAGTATAAGAATCCATCCCAAGCAGGTTCCTTGCTGGAGTGCTGTCCCCATGTGCAAGTCAATGCTCCCGCCGGTGCAGGACCCTGCCTGCTATTGCGGTCTTGCTTGCAAATGTGAGAGTGATGGATGCCCCGGGGCTGGGGGAGCCCAGCAGGCTGCAGAGTGTCTGCAGCTCTGCAAATTGCTAGCTGGTTGTTTTCAGGACTGCAAATGAGCTTCTCAAATTATTAGAGCTGGGAAACAGGATGCTTTCTGAACAACCAATCCATCGCAAGACGTATCCCATGTTTGTCAGCGGCCAGCGTGACTCCAGTGGGAGAACCCTTGGCAAAACCTCTGTGTGGCTATGAGAAGTGCATGTGTGTGTCAGAGCTGTGATGGGACATTTCTCCTTAGGCAGCCTTACGGGCTGGGTCCTGCTGCCATGGCAGATGGAGCTGGGTTTCATCCAGTGGTGACCATTGCAATTGGGTCTCATTGGCATCCACCTCTGTGCTACATGACGTGGGCTGACAGGGATGTGGCTGGTGGCAATGGAGCTGCCGTGCAGCTGGCCAATGAAGGGTCGACCTTGTAGGCTTCTCTGCACCTGGAAAGTTCAGGGCTATTCCCAGCACCACTGCTCGTGTCAGCTGCTGTGAGCAGAATGATTTATGGCCATGTTATTAAAACCATGTTGTCAGTCCCAAAGCACGAGGCGCGCGGTGGTGGTGCTGGAGGGACGTCCCTCGGACCACCTGGCTTCGCAGCACTGGTCAGCAGCCACGAGGTTGGGCAGCAGCTGACCCAAACCACCAGAGAGGAGACCCTGGAGCGGGCTGAGCCTCGTTCAGGAGGAAGGGATTAGTGAGGAAGCATCGCCCGCTCCTCCCACAGGCAGCACTGTTCATCAGCTGCTTCCACGCTCCATCACTGTCAGACTCCAGATTTCTGCATGTGGCTGAGGCTGGGAGATGGCTCGTGTTTGGAGTCAGGGAGGTGGCTGCAAACGGTGCTGAACTGATCCAAAAGGGCATTTTCTGTGAGTCACTGGATTTCCAGCCTCTTCCGTTTCCATCATTGAAATCATCTGTTGTTTGTTGTTTTTTTTTTTTATCATTGCCACATCAACTTTTACCACGAGTGAAAACCCAGCCCTTCATGGTGTTTGTTCATTTATGAAGGTGCAAACCTGTGCCCCTCAGTTCCTCTGTAAGGGCATGCCCCCTCCTGAGCACGCCGTGTGCTCCAGCAGTAACAGCTATCTGCTCCCAACTCCCTGCTCTTCCCAGCTCCCCCAAAGACCAGCTGCCCTTTCCTACCCTGCATCATCCCACTGCCTTCAGAGGTCCAAAGCCCCCAACCCCAGGGCGGTGAGGACCCACCTTATTTTCCAGCACACCGCAGTGGTGGGAACAGACCCATGACCTCTCCCCATCAGCACATGGGGCTGCGAGGGCTGGCGGGAGGGCTCTGCAGTGCTCAGTGCCTCTGTGCTGAAAAGCAATACCTGCTGAGATGAAACCGCTTGGCCTCCTTCCCCCTGTCTCCAAGGCAAACATAGACAGTTCTATTCATACCCACAAGTAATACATATTTCAGCATTTGATTCTTTTTTTGTGTGTGTGCGCTTTGTTTTATCTAGCGCCATGGAGCTTGGATGTCTTTTTCATCTCATATTGTGCTTTGGATGCAGCCTGTCTTATTCAGCCCTCTCGCTGCCTTCATAAAGAATAACAGCAGCAGTTGTTGTTTTTTCCCCTGGAGCATGGGCTGCTGTAAACCGAAGGGAAATGTCTTGCTGAAAGGGGGACAGCGACCGGGACGCTGCTGTGGCCATTTGCACAGCTCGAGCAGTTTTGCTTTGCACAGACAGCAAAGCACCCAGCTTGAAATTCACGCTGTGTAAGTGCCACCCAGCGGTGCCTGAGCCCTGCCATGCTGAAAAACAGGAGGAAACTACAGGGAGAGAGGGGAAAGGCTGGGGCTGGACACCCCCTTCTCACCCCTTCCCTCCTGCCCCATCCTTGCTCTGTACATCCAGGGCAATGTCTGTTTGGGGTTGTCTAAAATGCAGCAAAGAACCTACCATGGCTCTGAATTACACAGGATCCACCCATTTTACTTATTTCCACCTGAAATATAATTCTAGGCAGAAATTTCCTCCTGCAGAAGCCACGGTTCCCAGTCATCCAATTTGAAATAACTCCCCGACTGCTGCACTCCACACCGTGCCGTCCCCATCACTCTCATTGCTGTGCTGGTTTCCAGGGACCATGAGTGATGCTGGAGGCAAGAACGTCTTGTGGCAATATGTTCCCCTTGAACTGGGAATCACGGGCTTTAAGGCACCTAAAACCTGTGTCTGATGTCTGTGTTGATTCTTGTTTTCCTGCGGTTGCTGCCATCCCAGTTAGAGGTGCTACAAACCAGCCAGGGAGGAGGTGGGACAGGGCAGGGTTGGGATTGCATTGCCACAGCCCCGTGGATCTCAGCTGCACCAAAGACAAATGAACTGGAGGAAGCATTTCCTCTGCTGAAGGCTCTCACCCGGGAGGTTTCTGTTCACAGTTTAGGTCAGGAGTTGAAAAATGAAGAAGGAAAACAGATAGGAAGATCCATCTTCCCTTATAAAATCCCCAGAGCAGGGGGCATTGGGAAGTCATTTTTCATGGAGCTGAGAGCTGTTCCTGGCCCTTCAGCAGGCATCATTCTCCTCTCCAGCCTCATGGTTTGGGACATGCGCATGGAATGTTCCCTGCTCCTCCAGGAGCATTGCCCTGGGCTCGCTGGGTGCATTTTCCTTGCAGCTATCTTCGCTCCTCTCTTTGCATCACTCTGGTTTGGGATTTGGGGCAATTCAGAGCCACAGCCCCACGTGCACTGGCAATGGCTCCCAGTCTGCAAATGTTTTAAACTAATTGGGACTGAGGTGCAAATCGAAACAAGGGGCTGGGATTTGCTGGCATTAATGCACAGGCTAAGAGGGACAGCTTTTAAGTGGAGAAAACCTGTGCAACAAGAGGAAGGAGAATTTCGGTATGGTTAAAGCATATCTAAATAAAATTCCTTTCTGGAAGGAATTCAAGAAAATTATTTTCCTTCTGTGTTTCTGTCTCTCTTCTTCTGGCTTATAAAAACACCTTGGCTTGGGTATTACATCAACTCTGCCTTTTATTAAAATCCCCTGCTCCGGTTGTGCAGATTTCATGCTGTTACATGAAAGTAAAATTTTACGACCAGAAGCTGAAATTAGGAAGGAAACTTTTTTGTTGTTGTCGTGTGTTGGATGTCACTGGCAGTCACGAGGCTCTGTTTATTTTTGTCGTTTCTCAAAGGCAGCCAGCACTCCGGGCTCTGGAGGCTTTTTGGGCTGTGTGTTCCAAACAGGTGCTAATGTGGGGGCAGCACGAAGGGCCAGGTGCCATGCTCCATGCACTGCCACAGCCACCTCCAGCAAGCAGAGTTTCCACTGCTGTTTCAGAAGAGGGCAGAAATGCATTTCATTGCAGGGATACTGGTCTAGGTGCCCAGCCTGGGTCAGTCCTACGATGTGAGCAAAGCATCCGTGCAGAAGTGAGAGCTGGTCCTCCTCTAAGCCCCACGGTGCGATGTGGGACTGAGGGACATGGTTTGGTGGGCACGGTGGGGATGGCTTGGGCTTGGGCTTGGTGATCTTAGTGGTCTTTTCCAACCTTAATGATTCTAAGGTTCTATGCTTTGAACCCGTAGCGAGCAGCAGCTGCTGGGTAGTGCCAGCCGACCTTAGTTTTTGCCATCTGTCACTGTAAAGGTGGTACTTGTGTTTGCCCATGAATTCCTCTCTCCAGCTAAAATATATGGTAGATATATTTTATATGTATATATAATTGTATATGTGTGTGTATGTATAATATGTATACTATATATATATATTATATCCATATTACATGTATGTATTAGGGTGAAAAATTGTTTGAAAAGTCATTCTGTCCTTCCCTGTTGGGCGAGCTGTGCTGAGCTTAGGGAGCTGCCACATCTGGCGGCATTCAGAGCACGTGAGCTGCATGGGGCAAGACAACAGTCCCAGCTCTGAGCTGGGTGTGTGTTACTGACAGGGACTTGGCAAGGCAGCTTTGCATCCCTAACACTGGTCCTTGCAGCCCTGCTGTTCCCAGCCCTCTGGACTGGCTCCGGGACCCTTGGGTTGGGACTTGGGGTGGGGTCCTTTGCTGGCACCCTGAGGATGAGGGGACACCTCGAGGACAGCTCCTTGTGCACGGCTGGCAGTGGAGCTGGGCTGTCCTGAGGCACTGGCCACAGCTGGGATGGGGGCTGCAGGTCAAGCCCAGTGGCCCCTCTGTTTCCTTCCAGCCCAAATGTCTGTGCAACCTACTCCTGCCCCGGGAAGATTTACAGAGCAGCAGTAAGTATTTCACCAGCTCTTTATTAATAATGCGGCAATAAAAAAAGTGCAGCCTTTCTTTCCAAGGACTCACAGAGCCCTTAATAATCCAAGGAGGGATTTGGCTCGCCCCAGTAGATAGCTCACTGGTGGGCATGCTTTACGGCCCCTTTGTTGGAGAGGGGCTGTCCCCCATCATCAAAGTGCGAACTGAGGCTCCGTGATGGGCTACCCCATAAATCTCTCCTCCCTAATCCTTTCCTCTCTACCATTTGCAAACAGGAGGAGAAGGGGGGGGGGGGGGGGGGGTGATTGGACAAAGCAGGCCACATGTTTAACCCTTTGTGCTTTTGGGGATCTTCTCTTTCTGAGCAGAAGATCCTGGTGTGTGAAAGGAGGGCTGGTCCATGGCAGCCTTGGAGAAGCAGGTAGCTGTATGCAGCCATTCAACCCCAAAGGACAGCTTAAAGAGCTCCTTTGGAAGTTTAATAAGTCCACCACTGTATATTAGAAATAAATCTGGCTGCATTACAATCACTTCAAACTGCTTGAGCAATAAAGGCAGAGCTCTGCTCTTGTTCATCCATTATGTGGGTAGCCTTGCTTCACTCCTTGCTTGGGTTCTGGCCGAGATGCCAGAATGCTCAGCCCTGAATTGAGAGCCAAATCAATGCTATGGAGACCACAAGCCTGGGGTAGGGACATGAGGTGATCTATGGCTTGGTCTGGGGCCACCTCAGGTCTGAGGCCAAATCTAAACCCCAGTGGGCTCTGGGAAGGCAAGGAATCCATCCGAGTCAACCACTAAATTCTCCTTTTGCTTTGGGATTGGGGATGTACAGGGCTTGGGAAAGCCATGTGCCATCCTGGCTGCATGGTGGCTGCTCTTGGAGGTGGCAGAGGACCTGGCTCCGGAGCAGGAGGAACGACAGTTCTTCCAGTCTACAAGTGTTTGGGCAAGCATGTTCTTCAAACTCACACTGTCATGCGACAGCCTCAGTCACCCGAGGCTCACACCAAATTTGGGAGCAACCTTGGTGTGTGTTCAGCCTGCCCCACCAGGCTTTCTGACCTCTCCTGGTCCTGCTACCCAAAATCCACCCAGGAATGGACACCTCCATGCCCAAGGGAGACAGGAGCCAGCCCAGGGCAGGATGCTCCTGCAGCTGCACGTCTCCATCCTCCAGGCACTGCAACGGTTGAAAAATGAACTTTGTGTTCATTTTATCATAAAAGACCCTGGGCTTTTTAAGCCTAGCTTTATAAACAGTGATGAAAGGTCCTGCAACGGGCAGAGGTCTGCTTTTGAAATTGAACAAATTGTCGTTTTATGGTTCCCGTGTGGTGGGGGGGCTGTAAATCTCCCAGCATTTAACGCATCTGTTCTTTTCCAACCACGCTACCAGCGTCTCGGGGAGGAGAGGGAGAAATATCTGACATTTCCTGACATGGGCTGCTCTCACGGCCCCCGGGAGCTCCTCGGGAAAGTTTTTAAAGTAATATTTATGGATGATCATCGTGAATCGGGGCCTGAAAGGTACAGAGACAGGACTGGTGTTCATTAATGTTTGGAAGCAGTGCACCGAGGATTTCCCTGTGGAGGGGCAAAAGGAATGGAGTGAAAGTGAAATAGCTTTCGAGCTAATCCAGGTCTTTTTTAACATTATTGTTGTTGGTAAAAATCAGAACCTTATTTCGGATGAAGGAAAAAAAAAAGTGGAAGTGCATTTTTGGGATGGTTTTCCTTAAAACGTTGTGGTGTTGGGCTTTTTTTTTTTCCCAAAAGTCCATAACGAGTTTCTTAGCAAAGATATTTGTTCTTATTGATGCATTGATACATGATGGGTTTTGGTCTTTGTTCATTCTCATCTCCATATTAAAACAACAGTGCAACTGCTCCAGCTAATTACCAAGGCATAACTTCAGTTTGATGGTTTTCCTGAAGACATCTTCCTTATTGCTGCAAACCATTTAGTTCCTATTTGAATTGAAATGTGCCTTAGAGCACTGTGCTGACCACAGCTTTCACGTGGTTTTCTCTGAGGTGAACTTCCACACGTCAGCAAATAACAGATCTTTCACAAAGACTTCAGGAATCCCCCCACGGTTTCTCAGCATTAATCGCTCGGGTTTTGAGAGCAGGAAAGCTAGAGGATGGCTGGTTTGGTAGAGCACTATTGAAATTGCATTCCAGGGTTCCGGCTCTCAGTGCACTTTCCTAAGGGCAATGGCAGTGCCATCTTGGCCAGCTAAAAGCCTCCCGCAGACTTCACTGATAACATGGAGTCCCTAGAGGTGAGCCAAGGTTTGTCCTTAATGTATTTATGCAAAGTACCTTTGGAAAAGATGTATTCTAATGAATGCAGGGAGGAGATAAGGCCACGCTTTCTTTGAGCTGTTTCTTTCAGCATCATGTCCTGAGGCTTATCTAAGTGAACCTCGGATTCAAATTAGCCAGAGAGAGAGAAGATTCGGATCTATTGGGAAACCAACTGACAGATTGCTCCAAAATCCCCAGGGTGTGAATCTCTTGTGGCAGGATCACCTCCTGCCTTCACAGCACTGAGTGGTGGCATGGGGCAGCCTCCTAAGCACAGTGCTGCAGTTGGGAACTGCTCCTGCCTCATCCCTGCTGGGCTCTGTGTGCCTGGCACAAGGTGAGGAGCTCAGCCCCACAGTGCAAGCTCCCACCCAGGACACTGCAGCCCAGGGAGGCAGACGAGGGAGTTTGTGCCCAGTGGATGGGGCTGCAGCTGCTCTGCCACCCTGTTGTTCAGGCTTGAGGTGGGGACAGGCTAGAGCAGCAGGGTTATTTTGGCTTTCCAGTGACTTCATGAATCCAAGACGTTGCCAATTATCTATCATTCACGGCATTTAAAATGTCAGCACCTCCTTCCCAAATGGAAATGGAGTTAAAGGTCCTTTGCTAACCTATGCCCCTTGCTCCCCTCCTCCTGGAGGACCTTATAGGAAGCAGCCAAATCCTGCTCCTGTCCCTGCTGAGCAGAATTTGCAGAACGCTGGCCTTGCTGTCCCACAGCCAGGTGGGGAAGCTGCTTCGTCCATATGCCCCATAGGTATTCAGCCCCACAGGAGCTGCTCCAGCTCTTTGTGCCTCGCTTCCATGGCTCCTCACTTCCATATCCTCCAAACATCTCCCTGCTAAAAAGAAGCCTCCACCTCTCCCCCTTGCTTCCTCTTCACTGAGACTCTGCTTGGAGCTTGCATAAAGCTTGCCCAAAAATAACACTGGCCGCTCTCCCAGCTGTGGGTGTTGTGACTCCTGCGCAGGGAAGGCTGCGATCTCGTTCGTTTCGTGGCAGATTTTGGCCAGCCCTGGCCCCTCTCCATCCTCTCTGGTACCAAATTTACAAGGTTCCTCCTTCCAGCCTTTCACTCTTCTCCTGGGCTTACCTCTACCTCGCTGAGGCCTCGTCTCTGGCAAGCCACAGCATTTTCTTGGCACAGCTGCCTGCAAAACGTGGCACAGACAAACCAATAAAAGCGGCCAATAAACTCTGCGACGATTCTTTCCTTTGCAGCAAGTGGCCAAGGCAGCACCGCTTCCTTTGGGCTGACATTACAATGCAGCAGAGAGGATGAGACTCAGATCCTGTTCTGTTTGGTTCCCAGCCGAGGTATGGTTTTTCCACCAGCACAAGAAAAGTTCGGAGGAATTGTTTAAAAAGGGAAACAATTGCAGAGACAATGACAGTGGGGTGGCCGGGGGTCTTTGCTCTGGCACTAGCCCATAGGGCAGTGGTGGCTCACCAAGACTTCGTCCCTCTTGGAAACCCTTCCTCCTTCTCAAAAGGGCCAGGCAGAACCTTTCAGGCTGGTAAAACCCTTCTGCTGCTGGAACACAATGCCAGGCCGCTTTGTCACGCAGCGAGGCCCACGAGGCAGCGTGTCCATGGGCTGCAGCTGCCAAGTGACGGCGCTGAAGGAAAGCAGTCAGGAGCGAGCGTGAAACATGTAAGATGGCAGAATTCAAAAGGACAAACATTATTTGATACCTTATTTATAGGGCACCACAGGGGAAAGGTAAAGGTTTCAGAAAAGAAAGAAGCACTTTAATTTTATCTGGAGATTTTCCAACAATAAAATCTAATCCATCATTCTCTCTGTGTGACTGCTCTTAATGAAAATTTAGAGGCTGTGACTGAAGTTTAGAATTCACAGGGGATACTATTAGGAAGATGTCTAGCAGCTATGCAAAACCTGTTATATCATAGCCCCTGCCAAGGGCCGGGGGAAGAGTGGGGTGTGAAGCGGACAGCTCGGGGTTCGACACCGAGCCCTCCCAGAGGCTCATCCCAGGGCTCAGCTCATGGGGTGCCAGGGCTGCTGGTGTGGGTTTCCCATTTACCACCTGCGCTGAAGCCCCCCAGGTTTGTCTCCTGCTCCGCTGACTCGTGGTTTGTTATTCAAGATGTGCACTGTCCAGGAATCAGGAGGATCGCGAGGAGCCCGCGGGGAAGGCAGGCCATCTGTAATCATTACCAATCCTCTGCGCTTTACTTTTAATCAAAGCAGATCAGGAGGCTGTTTTCAATACTTTTTTATGGGCCAAAAGGAGCTTCGATTATAAGGACAGTAACGGTAAATTATTTTAGGGCCTGGTGTACATCATGAATCAGTTTAATACCGAAGTCACTGCCAATTACTCAACAGATTCAAAATGAGATTCCATCACAAAATGTTAAATCACAGGATAAATCTGTCCTGGGAAGGGCTTTAGTAATCAAAAGACTCTCAAAGCAGAAAAACCTTTTCTAAAAGCAGGGGGGGGGAAAAAAAGGGTTACAGCTTAAGCCAGACATTATATAGTAATGCCAGATGTTAAACAGTTGACTTAAGTTATTGGCAGCTATCAAATGCAAGATACTAATACTACTGGTTGCAGAGCTATGCCACCAAGTTTGTAATCTGCAGAATGGGCTTAAATATTCCTTTAATTTTTTGCCTATGGATAACAGGCAATTTGGATTAGCTTCCGCAGAATAATAACCTCCTAATTCTAAGCAGATGAGTCTAAGCTTTCTGCAACATCAAAAAACCAAGGCCATGCTTAATATGTAACCTTTAATGGCATATGTTTTTCAACTATATGACTCTCCTGGACCTGTGTAATTAAGCACAAGAAATGCCTAAAACCACTCTGCTTATGTTGCAGATGGGAGCAGGCACCGAGATTGTCCCCTGCTCCCAAGCGCAGAACCAAGCAAAAAGCTGTTCACAGGTTGGCACCCAGGAGACAACTCACATCTTCTGTAGCCGAAATTAAAGCACACTGCCATGGATCCCCGTGGCCAGGACAGATTTGTGCCCCTCCTGCACCATGTCACCCCTCAGGCTGCTGTTTGCTAGCAGGAGATGGGGCCAAGACTGGCACCAATTCACCCGTGCAGTACCCATCCCAACAGGGGTCCTGCAGCCCTCACCATGGCATCCCATGTGTCTGTGGCTAAAGGACTGCGAAATGGCCACCTCCAGTGGGGACAGCCTTGTGCTCGTGCAGCTCGGGCTTATGTCTTTGTCCCACATTCTGTTCTCAAGCCGTGCTGGGCTCTGGGATGCGTCAGAAACAAAAAGGGCTGTTGTAGCTGGACCCATTCTCCAGCTGTTTGCTCATTAATGTGTGCTGTGCAAACTGCAACACTACCCAGCATGGCCGCCAGCCTACACATCATCTGAGCTCTTGTTTTGTTTTAATTTATTATTAATAAATAATCTTATTAATTTATTCATATATTTTACTTATTTATTGTGCTTATTTCTTTTATTTTTTCCCTTCCTCGATTAAGAGCTGCAAGCACTTGTGCACTGGGCATGTTCCTGCTGCAGCACCCCAGGAAGGTCCTTGCTCGGGGCTGGGAGATGGATGGGATGGCGGTGAGGAAAGGGTCAAAACATCCTCCTGGCTGTGAGGAACGAGGAATGTTGGCAGAGGACGCCTTGCCACAGGAATAAGAGGTTGTCCTGGCTGTTCGGATTACTCCACATGGGGTGAGTAAAACTGTCGGTCAGGCTGAAGCGTCTGATACACAAAGGGGAATAAAAACTCATTAAAGGTCTAAAAGGAAACCCTATTAAAATACCAAAAGTAAAATGGAGGACACTCGATCACCCCAGTGTTAGAGAAGTGTCAGAGTTTGAATGAACCTGACTTTTTTTTTTTTCCTGAAAGCAGAGGAAATGTGTTTTGTAGAAAGCCAGGTGGGATGAGGGGCAGGTAGAGTGTCAAAGAGCACTGATAATATTTCAGGGTCTCGCTAGGAGCCTGAAATGCGAAAGGGATTTACTCGGCTTTCTGCAGGGAGGAGAGTGCTAGCAGATTTTTGAAGGCATTCCAACGCGGTTCATATTCATCTGTTTCTTAAATCGCGAGCCGCTGACTGCCGCCATGCCGCAGCAGGGAGCATCTCCTCCACTGTCTCCCACCCCGGTGTGGGCTGGCTCACGGCCGTTGGAGTCAGCGTGGGAGCGTCCTTGCCATGCTCCTGTCCCGGTGTCCCCCTGAAAAGCCAACCAACCGGCTTTTACAGGGCCCAACCCTGAGAGCGGTCCCTCTTGCAGCATCTCGTTTCTCCTTTATTTAGTCTTATGGAAAGAAAAGAAATTAGGAGGGGAGAGAGCTAAACGAAACATTTTCTTGTGGCACAGGAGTTGGAACTAGATGATCTTTAAGGTCCCTTCCGACCTAAGCCATTCTACGACTCTTTGATTCTACACACATTAAAAAGCCTCATCATCCTGGGAGCGCTGGAAGCAAGGGTGCTCAGTTTCCAATGGGCTTGAGCCTCGTGGCTGATGGACTTGTAAACCAAGGTGTACAAGGGCTGTCCCGCTTTGTAGGCACCAGAGCAGCCTGATGAATACTTCACCCACAGAGAATCCTCAGCAGACACCCCCAAGTCCACTTCTCAGCTTCAGCTTGTTTCTCCTGCATGGAGTCTCTGGTGGCTCATAGGCACGAATGCTACCGAGGATGGGGAAACTTTGTCCCATCTCTTCCTGGATCTGAAGTTTTTGGATCATGGCTGAATTCAGGAACGGCACACACAGACTGTTCCTCTCTCACATACATGTCTCTTATCACCACACTTTTAGGAACTTGTTGCTTTTGAGACTTTTACCTCCTGTTCGCTTGGTTGAAATTGGCACCAGAGTTCAGTAATGGCTGCACTCCTACATCACCTGTCACCACATAAATCTCATCTCCTCACTAAACCAAGGTTCAAGGAAAACCTTGTTTCTGATTCTGACAGAGGCACAGAGCTGCTAACGCATTTTTTCCTTGCTTTGCTACCGTTCCTTTCCTCCTTCACAGCAAGCCCCTGGCTTTGGAGAACAAGGACAGTTTCCTCCCATCTCAGTGACTTCTGGGCCACTCATTCACTCACACACATGTTATAATCACGTAAACCTTGTTTTTGTATGAAACCTGAGCAGAGCTCCTTGCACACAGTGGACAACACTTCATCAGCTCATTGCAATGGAAAGCTTGCCTGTAACAGAGGCAACAACTCTGTGGAGACACCAAAGGTAGCTAGAAATAAGCACAAGTCTTTTCCCAGCAGCTCGGTTAGGAGAATCTCTTTTACAGTTCTAGCACTGAACAACCTTGTCTGGGCCAAACAAGTACAGGCCAGAGTCAGAGTGCCTGGACAGATCTGCAGCACCTTGCTCGGGCTCAGCAGACTGGTGGATTAGCACCTGTCCACATGGAATTGTAGATTTAAATCCTCTAAGCCTCTTCCAGTCAATTGATCTATCCCAAGCCTTTCATCAGATACAAATGGACCATTGACTTTCAAAGAATGAAGCAGCAGTAAATATAAATGGGATGTGAATGTGTTTTTTTTTTTTTGAATGGACATTTTAATGGTCTGTTTGCTCTTCAGCTCTGCTGTTGTGGTCAGAGAGAAATTCCACTTCTGCTTCAGGAGCTGGTGGTAGAAACCCATTCCTCTGGACCCTTCAGTTCATTCAACAGAGCTGAAGTCTTCTGCATCTTCAGTTAATGCCCCAACCTGCTCCAGACTGCTCATTGTCCACTTTACCACTGCACGACATTGCACACTCATTTTTAATGTTTCACCTCCCAGCCTGCAGCTAATTACTGTCTATCTTCCAATTCTTTATTTTGAGGCTACCAGATATCCCCAAATAGACCCTCACCTTCCTTATTCCCATTCCAGGCACCTGACAAACACAAGCCCATGCTGTGCCAAGCCCCAGCAAACAGCAGAACAGGGTTCCTAACACTGACCCACAGGATGAAGACTATGAAGAAGGAGCCCGTGGTGTCATACCTTGAGCTTTGCTAGGTCTGGGCATGAAACCTGGCATGGTAGAGCATACTGAGCTCAGGCAGTATGAAATTTAACCAACATACTTTACATCCACACCACTAAAAATAAGCCATCAACGCCGACTCTTCATCTGGAAGGAGGGGGAACACCAGCTTCGCTGTGTTTTGGATGAAATGCAGCACTAAGTCCTGACCATATTTGGCCATAAGATCATCTCACAAGACTTCTGCATGAGAGTAGAGTTTTCAAGAAATTATTCTGGCCAAGTGCCAGTTCTGCCTTTATTATTTTCTCCCTGCTATCTCAATACTTCATTTCATCACCTAAATTGCTCTGTTGAGTTACTCTGGGCTGTTAAAACGTTGTCATGCTACAGAGGCAACTGTGTGAAGGAAATGATGTCTCCACAGAAGGTGCACCATGCAGCTGAAATCAGGCCACCTATTTAGGTGTCAAGTTTACATTTTTCATTGTAAGCACAGAAACTTGAAACATTTTGCCCAAATGTGCTGAAAGCTATGAAGACATTAAAGATTATTCATGGAATAAATATTCATTTGCAGGAAGGGATTTTGTTAACACATGAATATTTCAGGCAGCACGTAGCAAAAAAACGTGTGCAGCCAATTGCACAAAAAGGTAATCGTATTCCAAGGGTTGTTTCACTAGTTTTTATTATTACCAATACCAGAAACATACCACACTTTTATGACTTAGTGGCAGTTTCTGCTTAAACTAAAATACTTCCTAGATTTTCCTCAAATTGTGAACTAACTACTAGTAATGAAAGATGCCCATTCCCTGAGTGTGAGTCTTCAAATGCTTTCCTACCTGCTCCTGTAATACCTTCACCTTGCTGATAAGTTTTAACCAAAATTACTGTATTACACTTGTCCTGAAAACCAGAAAAGCGTCCTTATTTTACTCATAATCTCCCTGCCTACTTCTTCCCACAGAAGAGGCGACTGTTTTGCCAACAGCTTATTAATATATTGCAGCTTTACATCTTTAGCTTTCCATGTTTCAGAATTTCCATTTTGGGGGTATTTTCGGTCCAGACCGGTGAAGCATGCCTGAGCCTCAGTGTGGAGCTCTGGTACCATCTAGCGTTACTGGGAAATCCTGAACATCTGCTGGATGTGGGCTTTTCTCACTGATCACCCGATGGGTTTGCGGTAGGAAAAGCCTGCTGTGATCAGTCTGGTGATTAGGGACAACCAAATGCAGTGAAACCCTTTTCTCTGTGAGCAGCTGCCATCTGGGTGATGGCCACAGTGGCTGGGCCTGGCTATAATGGGAGCGTTTAGGGTCACACTGCTGGGATTGCATGCAGATTGTCACCTGTGATGTCTCAGAACTACTGGCCATTTTTGCTCAGAGTTGTAGTTTTGCTTATAACTTCCAGATGTACTGCTTATCTATGCTATAATATGAGCAATATCCTTGAATATTTGCCACTGTGCCTAATTAAGGAGCTTGCCTGAAGTTATAGTTCTGCTTACAACTGCCAGATGTATTGCTTATCCATGATAAATATCCTTCCTGACCACAAGACTTCTATAGTAAGAGCAACATCCTTGAAATAGCAGCGCCAGTCCAAAACAGTAACCAAGCAGTAGAAATCAGGTGGAGGCTAGGCATCCTCAGGAAACCTGAGCCCAAACGTGATCACAGTGAGTAGGAAGGATCACCAAAGACCTCCCCAGCCCCACCTGCAATGCCTCACAGCTCAAGAGAACCAGCAGGAGCACACCCTGCTGTGATACCGATTTCCCTCTCTTTATGCAAAGGACGAAGGATTTCAGATTGGATAATAGGAAACATTTATTCTCCAAAAGAGCGGTCGGGCACTGGCACTGCTGGAGGTGGGGGAGTCACCATCCCTGGAACTGTGGGGGTGTTGCACTGAGGGACATGGTCAGTGGGCATGGTAGGATGGGGTGGAGTTGGACTTGGGGATCTTTTTTCACATCTTTTCAACGTTAATGATTCTATCATTTATCTATACGCGCAGGGGGAGCCGTAGGCCTCGTAGGCTTAGAGCGCCTGCCCTCACGAAAGATGGCGAACCTCTACAACCCCGCCCTACCCTACCCTCAACAAAGATGGCGGCCTACTACTACCCCGCCCCACCCTGCCCTCACCAAAAATGGCGGCTCCCACGGTCCCTCTTAGCCTGTTGCTAGGGCGGAAGTAGCGCGCTTAGCGTCACTGCCTGAACCCCTTCCGGGGGCCGCCGCTTCGGAAGTGATTGTTCGTTCAAAGAGTGGCGGGCTGGGACGGCGGGCAGGAGAGGTTTGCGCACTGAGGGGAGCTCGGGATCTTTGGGCCTTGTGGGGAACGGGCGAGAATCGGGGCGGTGAGAGGCAGCGGGATGGTGAGGCGGGAGGGTTCCTTTGGGAGCGGAGCGTGCGGCTGGGGGGTAGTGGTTGAGGGAGGGCAGAACCGGGCTGGGGGTACCGAGGGGGCGGGAGCGTTCGTCTGGAGCTGGAGGGGTGGGAGTGCGCGGGGAGAGGCGGCTGCGGTGTCTCTGGTCTGCAGCCTGCGCGGGCAACCGCGGCTCTGCGAAGGAAAATAAGTGCTGTTGAATGTGGTGGGCCCACCTGAGGAATGCCAGGTTTCACCTTTTTTCTTTCTTTCTTTCTTTCTTTTTCAAATTCTCTTCCCACCTCCTTGTTTTTTTTAGCGTTCTCTCAAATCTGGATGGAAAATGCAATGTTTTTTGAGCTTCTGATTCCAGTAAAGCGTTGAACGTTGCTATCCATAGTGTGATGTACTCAGAGCTTGGGGGGAGGCCTTTTGTTGCTTTCCTGCTTTTTTGGGCCTGTTGTCTGCTAATCTGGGCCTTTCCTTTGGAGCTCAGTAACTATGCGGCCCTCTGAAGAAGAGAAAGAGCAAGCTGTGATCCTGATCAGCGACGATGAAGCTGACAACACGCTTGGGAATTCAGTTCTCATAGTAGACCCCTTGGGTGAGTACTGTGCTCTTCTTATCCTCGAGGTTCTGCGAATAAACTTTTGAAATAAACTGAAGTAAAATATTAGGTATGACACCTTTGAAAGGTGCCTTTTGTTTTCCTCACAGCCCAAAGTAGTTCAAAAATAAATAAAAACAAAAGGAACTGCCGTTGTCTCATAACGCTTCTTTGACATCACTGATTGTCTTAAAGAATTCTACTGTCTGGTTTTAAAATATCAGTAACCTATCTGAGCATGAGCCATTTTCGGTGGTGATCAGATCCTTTTTCATTGTTACCTCTCTTTTGACTGTGTAGAAATCTTTTGTTCCAAGCCAGTGTACCTTCCTTATTTGCACCAGATGAAATTATAAGAAAGCTTGTGCCTTAAAGTGTTTCAAAGGACAAATGTTAACTGGTTGAACTTGTAACGAGGTTGTAGGTTTTTCATACTGAGACTGTTTTCTCTTCTATACAGTGAATACTGCCCTGGAAGAGAAGAAATGTGAAGAGATTGTGGATGAGGAGTGTGAACTAATGGTTACTTTTTGTAAACAAGCAAATGTGATGCCTCATGCAAGATATGACTGTACAATACACTCGTTTGAGTACGTTCAATGATGTGGAGGCTAATATGGAGGTTCCCTTTCCCACATATAGTTGACCTTGTCAAGTAATCTTGTTAGCATTTCAACAGCTGAAAGTGTAAGTAGAGTTGGATAGGCGCACAAACTGCTTTGTAAATAACATTTTGTTTTTCAATTCTGTAGACGAATGGAATGTGAAACGTGCTCGCCCCTTGGAAAAAATGCTGACTTTTGTAATCAGTGCTACTGCTACGTTTGTGATAAGCTAGCTTCTGAGGTAAGGAAGAGCTGTAGTCAAGAAATGCACAAATTTGAGTAAGCTGAATTCTTCAACGGTCTATAAAAGAAATCACTCTTAGGCACACTGAAACAATGAATGATACGTAGAGTTTGATTATTTGAATAGTTCCTACTTTAAATGTTGCTATCCGTCAGCTTCACAGTGCTAAGTATGGTCACTGTCTAGGTTTATTTCTAGTAGGCCAGTAAGTTGTAGGAATAGGTATTCACTTGATATAAGCATATGTTTGGTTGGGGCTTCATGGTATCTAATTACTAAATCAGGCTGCTTCTCACTGCACTAGACAAATACCAAATTTTTAGATTTTCCAAACCCTAAGTAGGGGAGGGGTGCGGTGTGGGGAGTGATGTGTTGGGCTGGTGGGTTTTGTTCGTTTGTTTTTCCTTTTTTATTTTTTTTTGAAGAGGAGGGGAAGATTGTTTCTTTCATTGTTTGGTTGGGGTTTCTTTTTGTAGTTTTTTTTTTATTATTGTTTTTTAGAATTCAGAAAACTTTGAACTGTGAGCAAAGTTGGGGTGAACATTCAGAAACAATGCTCTGATACCAATTTACTATGAGGAAGGTGTCAACCTAACTGTCCCCATAAGGTATTCAGGAATTAGAGTAAATTACTGGGGAGGGGAGTGGGAAGTGTCTTTTTTATTATTATTATTGTTCTTTTTAAGTTATGGTAGAAAGGCATTGCCATGTTTTCCTCTTGCCTCAACTGTCAAAATACACAGCTAGGCAAAGCCACAGAGGTAAAGCATAAAATGAATTCTGGTCTTTCATTTATAGACAGGAACTAACTTTTGATTCCCTTAACTTAGGGGACAATAAAACACTTTTCTTTCACTTTTTATGAAACAGTGCCAGAATTGGACAACTTCTTCCTTCTGTCACTGCAATGCACATAACAAAAGCAAATTCTGGAAAGACCAGCGTGATTTTGCCTTGGCTGGTGTTCTTGTGATGTTCAATTTGGAGCTCGCAGATATAGATGCAGACCTTCGGCATGGTGGTAAGCGTGGTGTTCTCATCCTGTCCTGGAGGACCTTTGGCTTACTGTGGATACTCAGTCTGTGGCTCTACTCGTAATCTACAAGGACAGCTTGTCTGGACCACAACTGTCCTTGTAAAGATTTGGTGAATTATTTAGGTAGCAGCTCACTTCTGCTGTCCTCCATCTGGGCCACACTCAGACCAGACAGATCTGCAGTTCCAGGCTTGTCTGTCCTGCTTTCTTCCCCTTGGAAGAAGCAACAAAGTATGCCTGGCCATTAAGATTGGGTGCAAGTGATTTGCAAATATTTTACATAAGGTACATATGAATGTCTTTTCTTTTAGTTTTGAAATAGTTTTTGCACTAAAAGTTTCACATCTCCCCCTCTCTGTCCTCTTAGGAAACCTTCTAATCAGTTTTATCCAGGAACTTTCTGTGGAATACAATAAGTATTTAATTGGAGAGAGAATACCTCCTGAAGAACATGAATGCTTTTGTCTCCCAAAGCTGCCTCCTGGCCAGTGCAATATCTGCCGTTCACGCAGCACGGAGGTTGTATACAAGTAAGTGCCAGCAGAAATTAGCAATACATATTGATCACTGCAGATTTGCTTTCCTTTAGTAACATCCGTGGTTTCATGGCACCTGAAATTGTAGCAACATAACGGAGGGATCTTAACTGATCAGTGAGCAATTGAATTGAATTCAACTTGGATGTATTTTAAGAATCTTTTTAAACAGATCTCAGAATACATCTGTTGTGCTACGTTAAGGCGGTTGATAGTATTCCTCATTATAACAACTTGGGAAAGCATGAAACAAAACTCCATGTTTTTAGTAATTTGTTAGAGTTGAGTTTGGCTTTTACTCAATGGTATGTGCTCTTAAATTCTGAAAGTAATGCTTGTGCAAATGCCCCGTTACTGTTTCATAGATTCTTTTCAGGGAAAGATGAATCAGTTTGCTTTCTAACTAGAATGGTCGTAATTTCCATTGGTTTATCAAGTTTGTCATTGCAAATGCTTTATCTCATGGACTACTTAACTTTCTCAGGTACTCTGGAGTTTTTGCACTGGTAACGAGATTTTTAAATCAGGCTGAAAGAGAGAGCCCTAAAGCTGCTGCTGTCATGTTTCTGGGAGCAGCTAGAGAGATAACCCTTCATAAAGACCCTGCTTTGTGAGTATCTAGTTCCATATCAAGTGTGTAATCTTTATTTGCTTCTCAAAAAGAAACTAAAAATTACAACTTTTCTTTCTCCTGCCCCCACCCACAGAAGCTGGCAGAACCTTGGTCATACTGCTTCACTAAAGCTTGCTGTCCCTTGTTTGCTGCAAAGGTAAGACTTGGCTTATTACATAATGATAAGAGATGATTGCTGGATGCAAACTTTGTGACTACACTTGAAGCACATTTCAAAGGGCTCCTATTTAGAGGCATATAGGAAAAATGAATGTTTTAGCTCTTAAAAAGCAAAAGTAAGCTTGCAGAGCTCTAAAATAAGTTATTTAGTCCTTCAGTTCTGTAGCATCAGGGAGCAGGACCTTGCTGTGCTCTGTTAGGCACTGTTTGTGCAGAGCAGGGAAAACCAGCTGCCTGCATGTAGACTGCAGGTGGGTGAGGACAGACAAGGTTACAAACAGTGTGCACCAGTTAGCCTGGTAAGCAGAGATCTCAGCAAGCTATCGTATTCTATAGTTGCATGCTACAAATAGTGATTTTTTAGCAGCTCTGTTGCATATTGTTCCTTTTCTGCGAAGGACAAGAGCAATGTCTGCCTTGTTTTACAGCCACATAAGCATTCAGTCCTCCCACGATGGGGAGGAAACTCAAAGCCAAGACGATGGAGTACTTTTAGACTGTAGTCTAGGAGTGTTCTTTTAGGCCAGACCAGAAGATGGTGTTGGGTAGCTACCTGTGGTTAGTAAGCCTAACAATAAATAGCACCTGTTCAGAGTCAAAACAGCAGCCTTGTAATCCTCTGCTGGGATGGAGTAGTCGGGGATGTAACATAGTGAAGTTCCCCCAGAGGATAATGAATGAGGACATCCTGCTCACTTGGCTTAATTCATTTCTCATTTTAGCTTTTCACCTTTAACCTGAAATTCACTCGCAACGGAAGGTTAATGAATTAAGAATTAACTTTTTTTTAGGAGCACTCAAAAACAATTAATGTTCTCACCTCTATGACAGGTATAACCTAAATCCTTTATCAGTTTTCATTTTTAAATGACTGTTCTTGAATTTATTAATTTTTTACTTTAAAAGAACAGTTAAAGGGACTTTTTTTTTGCCTTCCTCCCCCAGTTTCAAAAGAATTGAGCTGCTCTTTAGATGAGTGAGTTCCCTCCAGTTTTCAGTTAAGATAAAAATGGTTTCACTGGCTTTGAAGCTGCCAGGTGCTCGGGTCGGTCAGCTTCCTGGTGGAGCTCGTAGTGTGTTGCTTCAGTGTTCCCCACATACTCAGTGGGGATCTTCTTTAAAACCTGAGACCACAGAATGCACAGTTTCACTGATGTTAAAAAATAATAACATAGCAAATACGGGTACTGCCTCTACAAGTATTAAAGCACAAACTTAAAGATAGACCCAAACTGACTGACACTTGACCAAAGAAATCTGTACATCATCTCTGTAGGGCGGTTTTGCACGGGATTTTCTTAAAAATCTGAATATTGCTTCATTTAAAGTCAGCGGATTTTTATTTTTGCTTTCGTTTTTCTTTTTAAAACACAGGATCACAACACAACTTCAGAAGATGCTGGTGTTGTGTGACTTCCCAAAAAGTTTATATGAGAAGTTTATTAATTTTTTTCAGTCCATCTCGCTTCCATGTCACTGTTTTGCCTTCTCAAATAGGTATGCTCTTTGATTTTAGTTCGTAGAATCTATTTTCATACAGTTGGCTGATTTGTAAACAGATCTAGGAATGGTTCTTTCACTGATGACACTGAAGGTGTGTGTTTTATTGGAAGGTTTCAGTATTCTCTCCTTTATATCCTGTCCTTAGCCTAGTGAGAAGCTGTCTGATGTTATGGCTAAGCTCTTGTTCCTATAAATCCTTTTTTTTTTCTTTCCCTAAAATTGAACTGTAAACTTCAGAATGTTTTATTAGTAAGTCTTTGTGTTACTTCAGTGAAATACATCACAGCATACCAACTAGGTACTTAGGGTTTCTTTATTTTTGTGCTTCCAGCTTGAATGTTGTGCCATGGGACCACGTGTTACTGACCACGGTTCTGAAGGGTCAGAACACCACAGGACAAAGAACACAGAAAGGAAGGAAAACATTTCTGTGGGAAGTGCTTCCTGTCATAGAGGCTCGAGTGGAGAAACTGGTAGAAAAAATGAAGTACGATTGGTTTGGTCTTGCTTTGTGTCTTTTTTCATTTTTATAAACTCAACGTTTGTGTTTGTTTAGGCTACTAACTGTAACATAGTGCTTTCATAACGCCTGCAGGAATTTTGCAGTATGGGGAGATGTACAAAAGAAGATAGATCTGAAGTTGTTCGTGGCCATTATTTCTTAGCAAGGCCAGTGCTTTTTGAAGCTGTTAGAATCAAGCCCTTCGAATGCTTCGCAGCCAGAAAAGAACGTTCAAGTGAATAACTGTTGTGGTTCAATAATCTCAGGAGCTTTTGGAATTTGATGTTAAAAACAAAATCAGTTCATCAAAGGCTGCCTATTTGGAAGACAGTTTTAAAATTGAATAAGTAAATGATCTTTAGAAGTCTGTATTCAAAAGAATAGTCCTCTTAGAGACTTGCCTGTTCTTAGCCTCCTATTGTTTGTTCCTAGTGCACAGAGATAATCTGCGGATTAATTTAGATATCTGCTGCATTCAGAAGTGGCTTTTGAAGCTTTTGGCAGTCTGTTTCTGCCAGTTGTACTATCCTGTTTTACACTGCTTTTATGTGAGAACAACTCCTGTTTTGCTTCGTTAACTGTAGTAATTGGATTGACCTGTTGTATACAGCTTAACACTTCCTTTCTCTTCCACTCTTTTCTTTTTCTCCAGCTATAAAGAAGTTGTTCGCTACCTGAGAGCTGTGAAATGCAATGATACCAAAGGGTAAATAGCTTCTGTTTGTTTCATTGCCCTCAAATTGTGTCCCGTTCTCTTTTTCAACATCTAATAAAACAGAATGAAAAGCAGTAGGATTTTGAAAACAGTTTGCCAAGTGAGAGTAATACAGCACCACCGCTCAGTTCTGCCTTACTGGATGTGATTTATTAGTTGACAAACTTAATTGAGTATATACATACATGTTGTAAAGCTTCCACATGAACAAAAACCACAGGCTCATTTATTTCTTCTTTCCAGGCTAAGGGACCTTCGAGATAAAATCCCATTCTATTTGTGTAAAACTGGAGACTTCCTTGATGCTACGCATTCACTGTTGTTTCCCATCAATAGCCTTGCGTGCTGCACTGCGTGCCGACTAACTCCTCTTCAGTTTGAGGTCTACCTGAAGATATTCAGAACAGGCTGTGTCCCTCTTGGAAAGGATATTCAAGAGCCTGGGCCCTGGATTACAGCTGGCAAGTGATTGTTTTGGTTTTGGGTTTGTTTTTTTTTTTCCCTTGTAGGTTTAGAATCTTATTTAATTGCAGCTCTTTAAATCTAGAAATGTTCAGGAAGGCTCTGAATCCAGATAGAAATTGTCTGGACTAAAGCACAGTGTCTACACTAAGCAGGTAGATTGTCTTTATATTTGAGCATAAATGTGTGTAGTACGTTTCACACAAAACGTAAACTTTTGTCAGTTGTTCTGCTGAAAACAACCCACTAAAAGCAAATAAAAAGATCTCTGTTATATCACAGCATTATAAATGGCAATATGTAACCTAGCACTGTGACGTATCGGAGCCTTCATCTCGAGAATGAAAGTTTTCGGATGGAAGGGGTCTCGTGACCTGTATGCAGCATTCATAGAACCATAGAATGGCTTGGGTTGGAAGGGACCCCAAGGATCATCAAGTTCCAACCCCCCTGCCACAGACAGGGCCACCAACCTCCAGATCTGAACATTAGGTCAGCCACTGCTAACTGTGATCATCTGTCTTGATGCATTCTACTTGTCAAAGTGTAAGTGAAAGATTTATTTTGGAAATGTTCAGGTATTAGAATTCTTAGAAGTATGAGATATTGTGGTCTGATTTACATAAATCAGATGGATCACCTGCTCTGATGGCTTAGTCTAAACTGTGTTCAGTTTTTTTACAGCTTTGCAGAATAGCATTTTACAGTTGATGGAGGTTCTGAATAGGAAAAACTACTGTAAAATATAGTAAAATCACTCTAGTTGCTTGTTTTTCCTCTAGGTTGCTGTAGGAGTGTGTCTTTACTATTTTGGGTTTGTTCATACTCTGTGGTTACTCAAGGAATAAAAGATGCCTCTTAAATTTTTTCTTCTCACAGGGTCTCCAATGAAAGAAGGTGTTCTGATTAAGCAAGCGTTCAAACTCCTTCACAGCAATCTGTCACTGTACAGAAATGTGAGTCTGTACTAAAACTATTTATATGGTCCACTTAGTGGTTTTGTACATTAGCTGTTTTGTCCAGTTGCTTATCTCATGAAAGGATTCACTGCCAGCATCCTTCTCTGAGTAGTTCACACCTCTGTGAAGCTTTTGCTTACTGGTGGATTTTGCTGATCGTTTGAGAAGTCTTGTTTGGGGGAGTGGTGGAAACAAGTCTGCAAACCTTTTTCTCAATAGCATTTCTGCACTCTCACAACACGTGCCAAGTTGTAAGTGATCCACTGATTCAGCTGGAACCTTACTGATGAAATTATGACAAACGTTGCTTGTATGCAGCTCTTGTACCTGAAGTGAATTTAGCTCCATGCCATAGCAATGATGGAATGATGAGAAAATTTGCCATGTGTATGTTGAACGATGTGTTCTTACTGCTCAACTGTTTTGGAGAAGTCTCCTGTATTAAGTTGTGCCACTCTAATTATTTTCAGTGGGGCTGTGATGATTTCACCAGCAGCAGGTCTGTTCGTTCTGTCCATATTCCATAGAATTAAAACAGCTGAAAAAAGCCTGGTCTTTACAGGTGAGGCAAAGTGGCTGTTTCACAGCGTGACAGATCAAACTGGGAAAACCCAACCGTTAACCTGTAACTTGAGTGTAGACGTGTCTGGGAGTTCTGCTAGAGGGGGAAGAAGAAAGTGAATGCGTATCAAGGAGACTTGTTTTGCTCGTTAAAAGCTAAAGATGCATTTGATCCTGTAAAAACCAATGTTCTGTTGTATTTCAGCCTAAATGCTGGGGTTCCTTCATCATGATTATGGGTAGTAGCAGTTTTCTAGAAAGAAATGGGCACCTTCGTCCCCTGACAGTGAAGGAGCCACCGATTGCGTTCCAGCAGGTAACTGCTCCTGTACTCTGAGGTGGAAGAATCTGTTGTGTGGTTTTATACAAGGCTTCATTCCATGTGGACGTTGGCTTGTTCATTTAAATACTAAGGCTAACTTTACCTCATCAAATATTCCTACGGTATGCTCCGATGTAATGCTTGACAAAAAGTTGTTATTGGGGAGTGGTAAATACAACAGTGAATAGATTAACTCTGCTTGCAGCTCAGTGCCAGATACCTGATCTGTGTGGTTTAATATTGAGATGAATAATGTAATAGCAAAACGCATAGGAAAGCAATTTAAATGTGTTCAGATAGTCCTAAGAGCCAGAATCTGGATACTTTCTTCACAAGAACAGAAATAAATGTCTGCTAAGCGCAGTGGATTAAAACTAAGAGGTTATGTGATATTGTTCAGTTAGTGCTGTAGAGATTCAGCTTTCTCTGAGTATGATGAACTATCAGCCTCATCTGTAAAAACGCTGAAGAGTAAGTAAAAGCACATTGAAGTCGTAGATTAAATGTTGGGTGTAGTCTGATACATGTAGAGTATCTGGGCACTCTTCCTCATGACTCATGACTTCTGTTGCAGGGGGTGCTGACTGCCACTGATGGTCTCTTCCAGGAGCTGAAGGCAAAAGTTAATGTTTCTTTCCCACCTGGTATCTTCTCCCAAGTAAGTGTGCATCTGTCAACAAGAAAAGTGACTGCTTGTTTTGTTGCACTTGAAGATACTGCAGTATTGAAAACAATTGGATTATCATAAAGAGCTTCTGTGATAGGGTTTGAAGATTTGGGGAAGTGGCATAGGACTGTTCTTAGCACAGTCTAATGGTTAGAGCTGATATCTGAATATTAAAAAGACAATCTGGGTCTGTTCAGAACTGGCACTATCTTAAATCCATGAAAAGTTTTAATTTGTTGCTGTCCAAATTTATGTATCTCTAAAGTGGGATGGTTAGTAATTAGAGATTCTGTATGAACTTCTCAGAGTAATCTTGTATTTGGTTCAGATAGGAGGCTGTCCTTTGAGACTGACAGTGTGTTTGTCTCAAAACTCAGAATAGCCTGGAATTTCTTGGCTTGTTTTGAATTCTGGTTTCAGGTGTAGTGCAGCATGTTTAAAAGTGGCTTGAAACAAATGGTTTGTTTAAATATAGTCACCTACCTAAGGAGCAGTCTTATTCTCTTCTTAATTCTTTTGCGGGCACTACATTTAGCTTACTTTCCAGTACTCCAGGGCCAGACACTTTCTCCCATTAATTCTTCTACTTTGCTCCTCTCTGGTGAGAGAGCTCACGTTTCAATGAGGACTTTGAGATCCTCGGATGAAACATGCTATAGAAGTGAAAGTATCTGTTCTATTCACTCTTTCAGTCTTCATAAGGTTCTTCTGAACGTAGTGTCATCCAGCTGATGTGACTGGGGTGGTAGTAACTTACTGCTGATTGGACTGGAGGCAATATGCAAGTAGTGGGAAAGTGGACTTCTAAATATAAATCTCTTCTTTTTGATATCTCTTCCTGCAGTTGCACCAGGAGGCTTGTCTTATTCTTGCAGTGCAAGCAGTACAACAGATGGTTGTCTGTGAACTCCCATACTTAACTTCCTTCCTAGAGATATTCCTGGCGTTTGGGGTGAGTCCTAGATATTGACTTCTGTTCAAAGAGATTCAAGTGAATTATATTTGAAATCGGTGTAACACCTACTCAGAGATTTTTACATGCATTTAGCCTAGTTTTGTTCCCCTGAAGCTGTGTTGACCTTAAATTTCTTTTGTCATTTTTAGGTTTTTGTTTTGTTTTGTTAAAGAAATAATTGAGAATAAAGTTAAATTAGTGGCCTTATTTTGTCTTTTCCTAGAATAACTTCTGGGCTCTGAGGCTGTTACTGAATCATCTTTCCTATGATGAGCACATTCTCCATGGCATTGTCAATCTGGTTTTGAGAGATTTGAATCGTCAGAAAGCAACAATGCTGAAACTGTGAGTAAACACTTCCTGAAATCTGTCTGGGTTTGGAAACATTAAGGGCAGGCTCACAGCAGGAACATTTAGCAAAGCTACAATCCTTAGCTCTTTGAAAATGACCAGCCTGGTGCTTTGGATAATAATGTGAAGAAAATGCTAGGAATCAGTAGGAAAGTAATAGAAAACAAAAACAGGTGCCTCGTGTGTGTAAATGGGTATGATCCTGGTGGTGGTTCTTGGGACATGGATCGACCTCTACGGGAGGAATTGGTTGACATGACTTGGGCATCTGAGCCTGGGCTTCTAACAGCGGTCTGTAAAATCACACGTGATGTGCTGGTGGTGACCAGGGAATAATTGTTCATGGTTTCCTCTTAAACAAGAGCCAGGAGCCTGAAAGGAAATCTAACATGGCAAGAACTAGCTGGATTAAGGTTGTGTTACTTGGAGCTGTGAATTTGGTTGACAGAGGATGTTGTGAAAATGAAAGGTATATATAGATTGAAAAGCAGGCAAGTTGCTGGAAGATTGTAAAGTACAGCTAGCATAAAACCAGCACTCCAGACCTGAGGAGGCTGAAGAGCTCTTGACGATGAGTGTATCTAGAAAACTATTTCCTTCTGATCTATATGAGCTAACACTGTTCCTCAGCAACCATTCCTTCAACCAGAAGGTAACTAGGGCACCTCCCTTCATGTATCTGCTTTTCAAAAGGCCAAAACAAATATAATAGTTGTCACAGAGCCAGGACATTAAGCTAGATTGGGCCACTGATCTGACCCAGTGCTGTGTTCGAATAGCAACGAGGCCTTAGTATTTCTTATGCAGTAATGCGTTATTGGCCAGGTACATCTTCAGATTACCATAGCTATTTCAGAATATGTGATCATGGCATTGTTATGTCTGTCTAATCAGAAGGTTTTAAGTGGAGGTTGTGAATCTGCATTCCTGTAATAAAATGCCACTACTTCTAAAGCAGACTGGAGAATGAGGAAGTGGCATCTGGAGAGAAGCAACACAGATACTGTCAGTTGTCTCCACTGTTGAACTGATGCGTTCTGTTTTCTGGTTTTGTATTTCTTAGATGGCAAAACCTTGGTCCCCAGTACGTGGGTGAATTTGTTTGCCTGTTCCTGACTTGCAGAAACAGGATATTGCAATCCATTGGTTTGTTCACTCTGGATGTCATTACGGAGAACTTGCACATGTAAGTGTTAATCTTCATTGTAGTCAAATAGCAAATCATTATATGTAGCAACAGTGCTAGTAGTTTCCTCCTAATTAACAGGCTTCACTCACAATTAATTCCTATTCCATGTACTTCCTCATTATTAGCAATAGTAAAGATACCAAATGGGATGATTTGAGTAGATTTGCAATTGCTCTATGTTCCTGTTCAACCAAATGGCCTCCTAACTTCCCAGTGTCCTGTGTTCTGAAAAGCACAAAGTGTGTATTGTTGTATTCTTATCAGAGTACACTGGGTATACAGGTGGTAACGCTTCCGTTAAACTTGTGAGAAATGCTTCATGTGGTGGTGAGAGGATGGATCCCATGTTAAACCGAAGATTCAGGAACATCTGTGCTCTTATGCAATCTGAAGGCATCATTAGGTCTGTGCTTGTCATTCAGTGCAATGGGGCCACTTGCACTGCAGCAGTACGAAGTAGAAAACAGAGTTCTGGAAAGATCTGAGTGCAGTATGTAGGTTACAAATGCTAATCACCCACTGGTTGGACTACATGATCTTGGAGCTCTTTGCCAACCTGTGATTCTGATGCATCACTTCAGAGACTGCTGGCTGATCTTAAGTACAATCCTTGCTCCCCTCTGTTACAGGCTGTAAAGTATTATGGACTGTAAAGTAATAGACACTAATGTATTGACATAATAGCTCTAAAATGCAGTGACTCAAGGATTATATACCAGGAGGCAGTAATTGCCTGCTCTGGCACTTTCAGTTCACACGTAGCAGATGGCAGCAGAGTAATGTTGAGAATTCACTTCTCAGTAACTGTCTTTAGTAGAAATCATGGACGTGTGAGTTAACCTTCCTTGGGAGATGCTTCTGTCTCTTTCCTCTCTCCAACCTTTGTTGTATGTAGTTCAGAAAATAATCTCACTCAGTTCTGTATGAGTTGAGTTGCACTGAACAAATTTGCAATTCTAATAACTGCCTTTTTGCATCTCTCTAGCAGCATTCAAGGGCAGAATCTGTTTGGATCCATTTTATTACGGTCTATCTTCATTGTTTTTTTTTTTTTTTACTGTACATCCGATGCTAAATTCATCTGTATTTGGAAGCTGAATGGAGTAGTTGGGGTGGCTGAAACTGGGAGCAGGTTTGTCCCTGTAAGAAAATGGATTGAGAGCTGTCTGTGTCTGCTTTTCAGGTGTCCGTGGGCAAAGCACCTTTGCAACTTCTTTCACAATGCAGTAAGTATCTCTGTATTCCAAAGCTAAGCAAAAAAGCACATAAATGAGAAATATATTGATATAAGATGTGTTTGCTAAGTGATGGTTACTTGATAAATACTTGAAATAATTATTTATCAGTATCACTGATTGTAAAAATGTCCAATTGCTGATGTATATTAATCTCTTGTTTCCTCCTCCGCACAGGGGTTAATGCACCTCCCCCTTGGCGCCGCAACTCATCACGAAGTCTCAAAGTTCATAGATATTCTTGAAAAACTGTGATCTGGCAAAATCTGCAGGCGTGTTTCTCAGCTTGCCTTGGTCTGCCCCGTCGCTCCCTGGGTTCTCTCGCGTTCCGTTTTGGTTGCAGTCTCTTCCCTCCCTTGAAACGTTCACCTACAAACTGACTTCAGACAAAGCGCGAAAATAAAAGCTCAGATCTAGATGGGGAACAGCGTCTGTGCTCCGGTAGGTGTGCTCTGGAAACTTCCTTTTTACAGGCACATGTATTAAGCTGTCAGTGAAAGAGGCAGGAGCCACACACCTTAAAAGCTGATCTGTAGGGAAGCGCTCATCAGAGGCAGCAGGAGCAAGAGGAACGAGGAGAGAGAAACAGACAAAGTCGAAAGCATCAAAAGTCCTTTGCTTCTGAGTTGCACAGATGTTTTCTGAGCGAAAAGCCAGCAGAAGAGGAACTGCTAAGAAAGCAGTTAGAAAAGCTGCTTAAATTAGGTGAACTGCCCCTCCAGAGGTGGACAGCAGTGTAGATTAGGATGCTGTTTGCACTCCTTGGTTTTGTATAGTGTGTAATTATAAAAATAAACCACTCTTCAGTTAGTGTTGCTTGGCCTCAAGCTTTCTTACTTGCTCTAAGAAATGAGTCAGTAAAACAGTAGCTTGTTTTGTTTGTGTATATATATATATATAAAAATTTATTTTTCAAGGCATTCCAATCGTAGGCTTTTTTTTTTTTTTTTACATTCTACAGTGGGTGACTTAAACTGGTGCTGGAGGCTCTCTTTGTTACTGGAAGCATTATGATAATAGTAAGAGCTGACTTTTCTTGAGATTTGGAGGTAGAAATAGAGAAATATTTCTTGCTGTGTTGTGCTCTTCTTTGCCCCAGCACGATCCCTGTCTGCTGTGGTTTGGCAGGCAGGCTAAGTCTCTGGAACATGTCAATATTACTGTATTTTGTTATCCAACTTCAGTTAAGTTATAATTCATATTTTCTACGAGAGAAAAAAAAGTGTACATTCACCTAAAGTGACAAAATGGTTCAATAATAATAAAAAAAAAGGTTTAATAAAACTTAGTAGGATTGTGATGTTGTCTGTTCTAGGCCTGTTGGGTTGGGTTGGGTTTTCTGTTGTGTGTTGAGCTGCGTGGGCTCCTCGCTGCCGTCCTCCTGGATGCCCAGCACGGAGCTGGGAGCAGGTGAGGGCACTGTGCTCTGCTGCCATTTGCTTTGGATTTACCATCACGGGGAGAGGCAAGAACTGCTTGTGTTGCAGTAAGTAAATAGCATGTCTATTCATTATTTATCTGCTGCTGAATTTTAATGAATTATAGCAGCAACGAGTAAAGCCCTTATAGTGAGGATTATACTATAGGTAGTGACACGATCTTCTATGTACGAGAAAATGATTTTCTCTAAAACTTAGCACTTGGCTTTGTGATACCTGTACCTGCCCCTCCAACCCATGCTTCATCAACCACGTGTTCCTGGTGCCCTGAGCCTGTGACGAGTGGAACCCCAAAGGTAAATTGAAGGCTGGTTTTTGTTGGGTGTTTTTTTTTCCTACTTTGCTCCAAGTATAATAGAGAAGAACAGAACTCATTAAAAATTGAAGGCCGTCGTTCGAAGTAGGAAATGCGCATCCACAGCTGGCTAATGCAGATATTGTATTTAGCAAACAGAACTCTGCTGTTTTCACCAGTGTGTGCCAAACAGTAAACAGAACATTTGCAAGCGGGTACATGTATAGAAAACAAAATTCAAGCTGCAAGTAAGTGAGATTCCTGAAGTCTGGAATGGGAGTGCTAGTGCCTGACCCAGGAAGGTAACGTGCGTGTGGGCACGTGCTTAGCAGACTCAAGTGGAGTTTGTGCGTCACTGGGAGGGTTCTGAGACACGCAGCTCATCAAGCAACGGTTTGTGGGACGGGTGGGGATGTTTTGGGGGCTGTATGTAAGGAAAAAGCCCACCTGTCTTGTGGCACGGAGCTCTTTCAACTCTGCTTAAGGTGCACGAGTGCTGCCCATCCCAACGGGGCTGAGATAGTTCTGGATCTGTGTAGGTATGAGCCGTGCCTCCATCCGTTCCAGTGCAGGAGGAGGACCTGCCCCTCAGCCACGCAGGCACAGGTGGGTTTGTATAGGAGAGCTTCCCAGCATCGACGCTGCCCCGTGGGCTGGGACGGAGCTGATACCGTTTCTGCCAAGGACACTAATTAACCTGCTAAATGAGCTTGTCCCTTTGGAGTGCGTACCAGAGAACTGAGTTATCTAAAATGCCGCTCCGCAGAGAGCTTTAATTAGCAGCTGCGCTTCCAGGGGCGGATGGGGGCTGCAGCTTGGTGCTTTTGGGGTCTCTCACCCTAAAATGCTGTTCTTGCTGTACTTCACTGTGCATCTTGCAGCCTCAGCCAGCGCTGACGCTGCCCGCAGGTGCCCCCAGAGCAGCGCTAGGAGCAGGACACAGCTCCCTGCTGGGCCAGCCCCAAGGAGCAGCTCTCCCAGCTGCCCACCGCACCAAAAATACCACGTTTTAATAACCGGCCCGAGCGAAGCACAGCCCGGCTTGTTTCTGCCTGCCAGATTAACAGATGGCTACCATCATTAATATTGCAAAACTTTGGGAGTTCATAATTCTTTAATCTACAAAGCCGGGCGGGGTAAACTAATGCGGCCTTGCAATCTGCTGTGCGGGTCCCCCACGGCCCCTGGGGGGCATTTGGTGCACGTGGCCCTGCCCAAATGCTGCCAAGAAGAGCACGAGGGCTGCTTTGTCCGTACGAGGATGAGCGTAGGACACCGTTGACTTGGGGCTGGTGGCTCTGAAATTCTCCGCGCTGGTGGCTCTGCCTGGCCCCGCTGCAATCAGATTGCAGAAAATCCGCAGAAATCCAATCACCCGTCCTCAGTGTCGTTTTATTGCTAAACCCCAGCCTTTCCCATAATTGTTTGGAGGCAGCGCTGGGAGATTACGATTGATGTCAACAGCGAGATAAGCCGCGGGGCAGCGCGCGGTATCGCTGGCCTCGTTAAGAGGTGGCCGGTGTCCTATGGGAGCGTGTACCCAAAGGAGGCCAACTCCATGGGCCCTTTGCAGCGGGGTCACAACCCAACCCCCTGTACCATTGCCTCCCAGTGAGGTGCTGCCAGCTCAGCATCCCCTCCCCGGGCAGCCCCATTGATCCTGGCTGCATCCCAGCCCCGTGGCTCTTCCTGGGCAGGCAGAGGGCGGCAGGAGCCCATTAGGCTCAGGGCAGTGCCATTGATTGGGGTGGAAGGCGCCCGCAGAGACAGAGTGGGTCAGTGTCTGCATAGATGAAGATACAGGTTAGATACAGATACATAAATATAGCTATCAGCAAAGAGAAAAGTCCTTGTAGTGAGGATTATGCTATAGCTAATGGTGTAATCTTTTATGGATGAGAAAATGCCTTTCTCTGAAGATTAGCTCCTGACTTTGCAATAGCTATGCCCAGCTAACCCGTACCCAACCAACCCCAGCAGAAAGCATCTCTAACGTATTCTATGTCTCACTGGTACACGTTATGCTGTATTACTTATTTTGTTGGTTATATTTAAAATATATTTTATATGTTATATATATTTTTATATATATAATATCAATATATATATAATATAAACATAATATATCAGTTTTATTGTATTGCAAGTTAGCCTCCATGCTCCTTATGGGTCCCTTCCAACTTGTGCTATTCTATGACTCTACATAGTTTACCTATGATATTATTGCATATCTAATATTTTTATTTCACCTTTTCACCAAGCTCTCAGGGCAGCATGCAGGATTCACTCCTTGAGTTCCAGCCCAGGGGAACACCTTGGTGTGGCAACACCAGGCTTGGCTTTTTGGGGTAGAATGGGGCAAATCCAGCATTGCTGTGGGAAGTAATTAGTGCCGTGACTGGGAGGAGCTCAGCTCAGGGCTTGGAGCTCCATATGGCAAAGGACCAGCCTAAACAGCAGTGTGCAGGGCAAACAGCCCAGAGTGGGTACAACACACTGCCCTTGCAGGGGGCTGGGGCAGGGCTTGGCCCCTTCATCCTCACCAAATATTTAGTTTTCAACCGCTCAACTTTTGAAGCCGTCTTTCTATTTCTTTTCCGTAATAACCCCATCCCCCCATGAACCCCCGCAGCTCCCTGCCAGCACCAGGAGAGCAGGAAGAACAAGGAAACTGGGGGGCAGCACGTGGGGAAAGGGCATGGCATGGGGCTGGGGGTGGCAGTGGGGGGGTCCTTCTGATGGCACCCGGGGAAAGCTTGGGCAGGGATGTGGGCAGGGACGGGGGCAGGGATTTGAGCACAGATGGAGGCAGGGATGCAGGCAGGGACGCAATCAGATATGGGCAGGGATGTGATTGCAGGGATGCAGGAAGGGCTGTGGCAGGGATGCAGGCAGGATCAGCCCTCTTGGGGTGCCGCTGCGTCCCATCACTTGTCCCCACGTGTCCCCAAGGGACCCACCCGCCCCTCACAGCCCCATTTCGGCAGCGCGGCCTCCGCAGCCCCGGGTACCAGCACGCTGCCTCTCCATCCCCGCGGTGCTCACGTTCCAGCGGAGCCAAATCCCCCGGGAGCTGCGGAGGGGGGAGGACGCTCTCATTATCCGGCTCTTGCCGTGTCGGAGGCAGCTGGACTGGCCGTGCATTAATAGATTACACAGAGGATTTGGGCTCGCTGACAGCAGCGAGGGCAGCGCTAGCAGGAGGCGAGGCCAGCCCGGCTTGCTGAGCCGCGGGGACAGACGCAGCCCCGCGCCCTCTGCCACCTCTTCCAGCCGAGGTAAGTGAAGGGCTGAGCCGTGGCACTTGGGATGGATGGAGCGGGGATGGGGACGGTTCTGCTCTCAGTGAGCTGTGGGGAGGCCGGAGAGCGGGGATGCTGCTGGGCACCGGGTTTGCCCTCCTCCCGGCTGTGCCGAGTGTTTCTCCCAGGGATGCTCTGCGGAGACACGGAGCTGCTGAGCTGTGCCCTGCGTGGGGCTGAGCTGGGATGCGGGATGGATGAGGGATGGACACGGGGTCGGCCCCGGTTTGATCACCGCTGTGGGCTGCTGGAGGGCGAGGAGGGCACGGCCCCGGCGTTGCTGGGGTCACGGCTGGGAATGGGTTTCCCCTTGTGCCGTGCATCCCTGCAATGGTGAAGGGAGCTGGAGTCACAGCAGTGCTTGCAGCTCAGGCCATGCCTCGGTCTCCCCATCCCACCCCACTGTTGCCCAGTGTCACTGTGTGGTGCTGCAGGATGTTTAGTGCTACCCATACCCCCACTGGCCCTCCTCACGTCCATAGGGCCACCGTCCCCGGGTGATGCTCAGTGCCACCAGGAGTGAGGCTGGGATGTGGGAATCCCACCGTGTCCCCACCTATCAGCTTGGGCGCTGCGATGCATCCCCACCACACACCTATAGAGTTCCATTGGTGGGGGCTGAGCCATCCCTGGGGCTGTGTGTGGCCAAAATCCATCCTGGCCCTCGCTCAGGGCCATGGCAGGAGGACAACGTCCCCTACCCAGGCAGCCTCGGGTTTGTTATTCGCAGTCAAATCGCAGGCAAATCCAGCGCAGTGCTCAGGGCAGGGTTTGCGTGAGCCCGCAGGCTCCGTCTGATACTGGGCACTTGTCCCTGTGCCACTGAGGTAAGTGCAGCCCTCACCTCCAGCCAAGGCACCAAATCATCCCAAGAGCTCTCAGGGCCGTGGGTCTGCCATGGGTGGGATGGGGAACGTGGGGACACTCTGCCTTCCAGCTCCCACCGAGCCCCAGCACCATGGACGAGTGGGACCTGCCCCAGTGGAAGAAGGAGGTGGAGAGCCTGAAGTACCAGCTGGCCTACAAGAGGGAGATGTCCTCCAAGACGATACCCGAGTGAGTGGGCGCACGGCAGGGAGCAAGGGTGCGAGTGGGGGCTGAGATGGGCAGAGCTCTCCCACACACCAGGCTGAGCACTGCTACCTCGGCGCGAGGCAAAGCCATGGAGGGAAGGGGTTGGGTGGCCACGGAGGGCTGCGTGACCCCCGTGCTCCCCCGCCCCGCAGGTTTGTGAAGTGGATAGAAGACGGCATCCCTGAAGACCCCTTCCTGAACCCGGAGCTGATGAAGAACAACCCCTGGGTGGAGAAAGGGAAGTGCAGCATCCTCTGAGGGTGGGCGCTGCGCATTAACACTGAATGTACACTTTTTTATTAGCTAGCTTCCTAATATGACTAACTAATATGAAACACCCGACCCTCATCTCGTCTTATTATTTTAGTAGTAGAAGCGTTTGGTTTTATAGGGGGGCAGCTGGGGAAGCACACACGGGGCAAATGCACGGGGGATGGCAACAGCAAAGGTTCCCCAGGGCGGGGGGGGCTGCCCCTTGTTCTGCCCCTTCCGTACCATGAGCGAGTGCTGAACTTGTAAAGGGAGAAAACTTTTATACAACGTTCTCAGTGCTTTTCACTACTCTTTTTGTATACTGCAGGCTCTACGCTTTTTGCAGCGCAACAGGCACAATATGACAACGAGGGGTTTATAAACGAAATAAACAGAGCAATATGTCATGCTTTTATTAACTTTTATACTTTTTTTTTTTTTTTTAACAAAACTGGTATATAAAAAAAAATACATCCACACCATCCCTCACCCCACGTGAGGGTTAGGAAGCCAGAATTCAGCTTATCATTTCCCTGTCACCCCCGGGCTCGGTCCCCTGGCTGCTACAGCAGGTCCCTGATGTAGAGGTTCCTCCGCACGGCGTTGGACACCCCCTCGTTGAAGCGGAACCACACGTCGCTGCGCCCCACGGCTTTGCCCATTTGGTTCTCGATGGCATCGTGCTCCGAGGGCTGAGCTTCTGCAGGGCACGGGGACACGGGGATTTTCCCATGGCACGCTCCACGCTGCTGTACCCACCCCCCACCTGCAGCCCCTCCTGCTACATGCGGGTCCCACCGCTGTCCCCAGGGCAGGGGGTGGTGCAAGGGGCCACCCCATCCCTCTGCCACCTACCTGGGGCTGGAGCTGATCGCTGCCGTGGTATCGGCCGCCCAAAGAAGTCTGTCTCGGGCTATGAAAAGCAGAAGAGGAGGCGGTCAGGGCAGCCCTGCAGAGCCCAGGTGCAGAGCACACACAGGGAGATGGGCAAAGAGAAATGACCAAGGCAGAGGGCAGCTGCAGGAGCCTCTCCTTGCCCCCGGTGGGCTGCTCCAGCCCTCTTTGCCCATGGACCCATCCAAAATCCCACTGCAGGAGGAAGCCATCGAGCAGGAGCCGCATGCAAATCCTGCAGAAAGGCCTCGGTAAAATGCAAACAACATTCAAAAATCAGGAGGAAAAGACAAACTGCGATGTTTGCTTTGCTGATGGGCAGAGCCCTAGGTTCAGCTCAGGACATGGGGCAGTGGCAGGGGGCTCGGCTCCAGCAGAGCAATGTGTAACCCCAAAGGCTTTGGGTGCTTTGGGCTGCATTGACGGCAGCCCACCTCCTCTTGTCCCTGCAGACATGGGCTGCACTGGGTGCTGGTGGCTCCCTGCAGGACGCCAATGTCCCCAGGTATAGGACAGCTGCAGGGTGCTCCTGGTGACCTCCCCCCCTCCAGAGCCGCTGATGGGTAAAGGCCACTCCGCCCTCACTAACACTAATTAAGTCCTCTCTGCAAGGAGTGCCCAGCTCTCGGCTATTTCATACCATTCTATTAAAAAAAAAAAAAAAAATACACCAACGGAGAGACCATATCTCCAGCAGGGAATGGCATGAGCTGGTAGGGAAGGAGGTGGGGCAGGAGTGCCCTGGAGGTGTCACAGTCCCTCACCTTGTCCTGCACCGCTGCCCTCCTCACAATGTGCTCCAGGCGCTGCTGGTGGTTGCGGGGCGCTGCCGTCCCCCCGGCCCCCATCTCTGCATCCCCGATGTCCGCTGGCTCCTGTGAAGAGGAGAGCCCTGAGCACAGCCCCCGGGGGTACCCAGGGAAGGGGAAAGCCCTCAGAAGCGTGTATGTGTGCATGGGGGGGGGTGTTACGATCCTACAGTACATAAGTACCTGCTCGTTCCCACCTGGGAAATGCAGGATTTTGTAGTTTTGTTACAGATAAACACTTTGTGTGTGCTACAAACAAAAAGCCCACAGTGGGGCCATTATTTGCCACCTATTTGGTTTGCAGTACCCCAGTGACCTGGCAAGGACCTGTCGTCAGGTTCAGCTCCAGATGAGCCCAAGGCAGCACCTGGTGCATGCTGTGTGGGGACTGTGAGTTGGCACCACGTAAACAAGAAACCCCCAGAGATGGTTCTGTGCCATAGGTGCCCCCTGAGAAACTGCAAGGGGCTCCCAGGGACCAATTATCCCCTGGCACCAGGCAGGGCAGGCAGAGTGACGCAGACCAGAACAGAGCTGCTTCTCTGTCCCAACATCTGCCCATGGCTCCTTGTACCAGAGGGTCTCAGCAGCAGGCAGAGGAATCACAGAATGGTTTGAGTTGGAAGTGAGCTCTAAAGGCCGCCTGGTCCCACTCCCTGCACTCAGCAGGGACCCCCACAGCTCCATCCGTGCTCAGAGCCCAGGCTTTGGCATCCGTGGGAGGAGCAAAGTGAAGCAACCCAAGGAAGATGCACACAGACAGGGGAAGTGAAATTCCCACCTTGTCACAGCGCTGGTTAAGAAAGGTGAAGGGTTTTTAGCTTTAACTCACAGTGAGTGTTGTTTTTTTCCTGGGCTGCTGGGTTAGCTGCTGTGCTGCCCTGCAAACCCCAGGCAGATGCGCAGCAGTGGAGGGGCAGCAGGGACTGGGGGGTTAATCCTGGATTTCAATGTGCAGAGCACAAAGCCATGAGCTGTAGCTCTGCTGCCATCCATGGGCAGAGGCACTGAGTAACCCCACGCACCTTCCAGCTGTGCCACCGGGCTCCTTTTGGGGGTCTCTGCTGCTTTGGAAGGACCCCATCCACTCAGCAGCCCTACGGACTTTATTGAGGGTTGGACTCGATGATCTCAGAGCACTTTTCCAACCTTACCACTCCTATGATCCCACTGCCCACCTGCACCCCAGGCCAGGGCCCCACCACTGTGCCCCCCCCCAGCAGCCCACCCCCCCGTTCCCCTCCCCACCTCGCTGAGGTTCCGTGCCTGCAGCACTGCCTCTGTCCTCCGCATCTTCTCCAGCTCGATCTCGCGGGCGATGAGCTGCTTGGCCTGGTAGGTGAGCTGCTTGCGGGCCGGCAGGTCGGGGAACCGGCACACGGCCTCCACGTTCCTGCAGCAAGGAGAGGAGAACGTCAGTCCCTAACGAAAAGAAAAACCACGCTGAGCAGAAAGGCACCCAGGGGCAGGGCGGATTGGGCTCAGCCGTGCAGAAGGGTTTAGCACAGCAAGATCTGACTTCCAGCCCTGTCTGTCCTCTCCCTGCCCCATCATGGGGGAGATGCCTCAGTTCCCCCATTGCAGCCCTCCCCAGGTCAGCGCAGTTAACATCAGAGCGCAAAGAGGCCCAGCAAACAGCACGGGACACGCAGAGCCGTGCTGCCCCGCAGCTCAATGACAATCCCGAGGAGATTATGTGCTTTTCAGCTTGGTTTTAGTGCAGGAACAGGAAATCACACAGCGCCCTGCACTGAGCAGATTGCCCCGCGAAAGCCAAAGTCACAGCACTGCAGCTCGGGCTCCAGCAGCAGCATCACCCTCCCCACGAGCTGCAGTCTCTGCTGAGCACAGCGGTGCCGACTGATGGCTTTGCACTTGTGACAGCTCAGAGCAAACGAAAGGTGCTGCTGCTAGAACAGCTCTGCTCGCCCAGAGACACCCGGAGGGGACTGCAGGGTTCTGCGAGGACACGGGGCTGCCACTGCCATGGCGTGGGGCGGGCTGTGCAGCATGGGCTGGGCAGCACAGGGTGGGTGCTCCCACCCCAGCACTCCCATGGGCGTTTCCTTGGAAAAAAATAAAGCACTGCTCAGTAATTAGATACAGCTGCTTGATTTAACAGAGGCTAATTTTTGTAATTAACTTTGTAGCAGGAAGACATTAGCATTGCTCCCAGCTCTGGTCAGGTCTGTGCTATGTCACCAAAGGCCCAGGAGCACGTACAGCTCCGTGGGCCCAGCACAGCCAAGAGCTGAACTGGGCAAAGACACGCTACGAACACACAAAGTCAGCAAATACACCCAAGGCTGCCACTCGTGTTCTCATCTCCATGCAGCCCCCACCCAGTGGACACCCAGCAGCCTGCAGGAGCGGGGCCAGCACCCCCAGCACCCTGCACACCCCATCCTTGCTAACTGAGCATGCACGTGCTCCTGGTGTGCGATACACCTGGGTTTCTTGCTGTCAGCCTCAGCCCCTCTGCTGCCAGCTCATGACATCCCCGCTGGGAGCCAAGGGCAGCCACTTCCTTTCTCTCAACCTGATTAAGGCCAGCACAGCCCTGCCTCGGCGCCAGCCTGCCGGTGACCCAGGGGAGACACAATGCCAGAGGCAGCCCCGAGCCAACCCCGGAGGCACAGGGCTTTTCCTTTTAAAAATCAGTTCCAAAATCCACTATCAGGGTTATTTTCAGCCCAAACGCCCTCTCCCGACCCTTGGGACTCACGGGTCAAGCTTGTAGACATACTGGCCCTCGGGCAGGCGCTCCTGGTGGTAGGTGAGGTTGTAGGCCAGCATGGTGCTGATGAGTGCTGCCAGCTGCTGCTTCTCCTTCAGGCTGTAGAGCTGCGTGTTCACCTGGGGGGAGTGAGGCCACCGGGGGGGTGAGAGCACAGCTCATCCCAAGCAGCCCAGCACCACGATGACCCACAGCAGCTTCTTGTCTCAGACAGTGAATGAGAGCAGACAGCGAACACCCACAAGGGTCACGGTAGCAAGGAGAAAAGTTTAGCATCCTAAATACCCAGGGAGGAGCAAAGTTCTGCTTCCTATTAGGGACACCACGTGCTGCAGAGCAGGGGATTCTCCTCCATCAGCCCAAGGAGGACATGCACAGAGGTGCAGGTACTCTAGAGCAGAACCATGGGACTGCACCCGGCATGGGGCCCCAAAGTCCTTGCTCACGCCAAGCCCCCAACCCCATGTGCAGGGGTCCCAGTGCCACCTCCCCTCCAATTCTGCAATTTCATGACGACCCCAAATTTGGGATGTAGTAGCGCATACACAGCCCTGCCTGGCTGCACAGCACAGGGACACATCCCAGGCTGGGAGCCACTCGCAGAGGACACAGGGGGACACTCACCGGTCGCAGTTTGGGTGCAATGATGTCCAGCAGCAGGCAGAGCACCTCCAGGATGAGGGACTGCTGCCCGGCACGACTGCGGGCGCTGGGTGTGATCCCCGACACCATGGACACCACAAGGTTCTGCATGTGGTTCAGCTTGGCCAGGGCCTGCGGAGAGGGATGGGAGGGACAGGGATGGCTCAGCCACGTCCCCTAGAGGAATGGAGCATTGCCAGCGCTGCGTGTTCCCAGGACTCACCTCATGCTGGCTGCTGGGGTAAGCGAGCCGGGGGATGCTGGTAGCTGCGAAGAGCAGGTGGAATGCCACAGGCAGGAAGGGCAGGTAACGCATCAGCTGGAAGCTCTGCCCGTGCAGAACCGCCCTGCTCAGCATGTCAGAGAAGCACAGCCACTCCAGGGCCAGGCACACCGAGCTGAAACTGGAGTCCCTCAGCTTCATATTCAGGAAATTCTCATAGAGACCCTGCAAGTGGCCATGCAGCAGGATGAGGGATGGATTGAGGTCACTGGGACTTTGAGCATCCCACTGAACTCAGCCCCAGCACCTCGCACCCCATCCCCAATCAGCAAGGGCAAGAACTCATATGCCCAGCTCTCCAACCTGGGCAAGCTTCTCCTGCTCCCCCGAGGAGCTGGCGAGGTGCAGGACACGGTGGAAGCGGTGGGAGGAGGCGGTGAGGGCAGCCCTTGCCCCAAGGTGTGACACCTCGTCCTCATCTGCCAGCAGAAGGTTGGGCAGTGCGGGATCCATCCCTATGCGGTGCCTGTGGAGAGCAAGAGAGATGGGGTGAGCACAGGCTGCCCAGACCTGTGGGTGCCCCATCGCTGGGGGTACCCAAGGCCAGGCTGGATGAGGCCCTGGGCAGCCTGAGCCGGTGGGGGCAGCTGGCCATTAAGGTTGGAAAAGCCCTCTAAGATTACCAAGTCCAACCTCTAACCCATCCCCACCAATCATGTCCCTCAGTGCCACATCTCCACGGTTCTTGAGCACCTCCAGGGACGGTGACCCCACCACTCCCCTGGGCAGCCTGTGCCAGTTACTGGGTGCATCTTGAACACACAAATCTGCTGAAACAGAGCCTGGACTCCAGGATGTTTCAGGCTTCTCCACTGCAGTTTCTGAAAAAAGAGCCCGCAACACAGCATGTGCAATCCAACAAATTCCCCTCTTACCTCTGAACTCGTGGGAGCTGGAATATCTCCTGCCAGATGGAGAAGAGTCCCTTGTTTTGGTCCTTCAGGCCGATCTTCATCGTCTGCACCATCCGCACGTCCAAATCCTTCTGGCCTCGGCCGTGCAGGAACTGCAACACAAGACACAAAGAATACAACCGTAAAATCACTGAGGATGGGAAGACCAACCCCAACCCAACCCAACCCACCATGCCCAATGACCATGTCTCTCTGTGCTACATCTCCCACAGTTCTTGAACACCTCCAGGGATGGTGACCCCACTCCTTCCCTGGGCAGCAGTGCCCAAATGCTCTTTCAGAGAAGAAATGTTTCCCAATACCCATCACGAACCTCCCTTGGCACTACTTAAGGCCATTCCCTTTTGTCCTATTGTCGTTACCTTGGAGAAGAGGCCAACCTCCCCTTGCCACAACCTCCTTTCAGGGAGTTGTAGAGAGCCACAAGGTCTTCCCTGAGCCTCCTCTTCTCCAGACTGAACCATCCCAGTTCCTTCAGCCACTCCCCATAAGACTTATGCTGCCTCCCTCAACCCCTGGCACTACACATACCTGCAGGGTGTTGATGCATGAGCGGATGTCGTTCTCAGTCTTCTCACACAGTGCCAGCAGTGCTCCCGTGTCTGCCCTCATGCCCTGCAGCTGGGCAATCTGTGGAAGAAGGGAACTGAGCACTGCTCCCAGCCATGCAGCCACACAGGGAGCGGTGCTGGGGCTGCTCCGTACCTCCCCAAGGCGCTGGGCCAGCCGGGATGGGGCTGTCCGGGGGAAGCTGAGCAGGAATGCCTGCTGCCGCAGCGGTCGGAGCGCAGGGACATACCTGGCACAGGGACAGAGGGCGGTGAGGTGCTGGCACTGCTGTCCAGAGCTGTGGGAGCCCCATCCCTGGAGGTGCCCGAGGCCATGGATGGGCCCTGGGCAGCCTGAGCTGATGGGGGGCAGCCAGCCCACTCCAGGGGGTTGAGGCTGGGGGGGCTGCGAGGTCCCTTCCAACCCAACCATGCTGTGGTTCTATGATTTTATGATCTATAAGGTCTCTTCCAATCCAACCATTCCACGGTTCCCTGATCTTTAAGGTTTCCCCAAACCCAACCATTCCATGGTTCTGTGATTGTCATGACCCCTTCCAACACAACCATTCCATGGTTCTAATAAGGTCCCTTCCAACCCAACCACCCTACAGTTCTATGATCTTTAAGGTTCCTCCCAACCCAACCATTCCATGATTCTATGACACCAGAGCCACCCTTAGGGCAGGGGTCCCAGCTCCTCTCCCGACACCCACTGGTCGTTGCAGATGCAGATGACAGGCCGCAGCAGCAGGCTGCCCTCCCGCCTCCTTCGCCGCCCTCCGCCCGCCGCCGCCTCGCCCTCGGGCTCCTTGCTGTTGATGATGTTCAGCAGCACGGTGATGGAGGCCTTGGGAGAAATGGAAGGTCAGAAGGACTGAGTGCTTGCCGTTTAGGGTAATAATTAAGTAAAAGGTAGTCAGATGCAAGCTTGAGAAGTGGGCCCACATGAACCTAACGAGGTTCTACATGGCCAAGTGCAGGGTTGTTGCACTTAGGTTGGGGCAATCCCAGATATATGGACAGACTGGGAAAAGAACTCATAGAGAGCAGCTCTGAGGGGTAGGACTTGGGAGTCTGGTGGATAAGAAAGCAGAAACGAGCCTGGAAGGCCAACAGTGTCCTAGGGTGCATCAATAGAGAGGGGACACATGCTGCCCAGAGCTGTGGGTGCCCCATCCCTGGAGATGCCCAAGGCCAGATGGGCCCTGGGCAGCCTGAGCTGGTGGGGGGCACTCAGCCCATGGCAGGGGTGGGGCTGGGGGGCTTCGAGGTCCCCTCCAACCCAACCACTCTGTGATTCAGTAACATAAGCCTGGATAAAGCCTCACGGTGGGTGCGCCATCGATCTCATCGATGATCAGACAGTTGGGCTTCTCCTCGGCACCCAGCACCGACTTCATCTGGGTGGCAGCTTGGATGCGCGTCTTGAAGGTCTCCGGGCTGCGGTCATCGCTGTGGGACAGCGGCTCAGCTCAGCTCAGCGCCACCCCAGCATGGCCGCCCTCGCAGGGCCGTGCCGGCGCTCACCTGGCATTCATCTCCACCACGTTGTACCCCGCGTGCCGCGCGATGACATGTGCCAGCGTTGTCTTCCCCAGGCCGGGCGGGCCGCACAGCAGAGCGACCTGCAGGGAGAGGAGACGTGGGGTGGCACGGAGCGACCACGCTGCCAGGGGGACAGCTCTGCCTTCAGCCCTGGTTGTGTTCGTAGAGACAGCGGGAGAAGGTCACCACGGGAGGAAAAATAGAACAGGAGCTCCCAGAGGTGAGTTGTCCCAGCTGGCATCACTCCTGCATATATGTATATTTATAGGATGATAGAAAAAGGTGCACAAAACCCCTTGCAGAATTATACTCCCGAGAAACTTCCTAGTATCTATTTTTGTTTCCCTGGTTTTTTATAACCTTTCACCAGATGCAGCAAAGCTGTAAAATGGCCTGGGTGTGTTATCTCTGCTCCTTTTACTCTTTTAGCATTCCTGCTCTTCTCTGAATGCAGAAACATTTGCTCAAAGCCATGCCATGTTTGCCCCTAGTGAACAAAGCCAAGTTCAACCTCTGATAGATGGGGGCTTCTTTCCTCACCCAGCCCATCTATTGTGGCCTGACCTGTGCACCTCCCCTGGTTATCGTATTACTCAACTGAAACAGAAGATTAAATGAGAAATAATAATAATAAAAAACAATGTATTTCTGAATGAGAGACATGGAATCAATTTTTTTCCTGGATCTGTACTGGAAAAGACAGACACTGCTCCTCTCCAGTGCTGGGGTCTGGGGAACATTATGGGGATGTGCTCTGTGCCCTGCCCTGCTCACCTTGTACTTGGGTCTCTTGTGCTGGTCCAGCTCAGCTTCCAGGATCTCTTCTGTGAGCTGTGCCTTCGTTTTCCACTTGTTCTGCTGCTCCTTGGGCTGCTTGAATGGGGGGTGAGTTTCGGCACCAGGCTTTGCTTTCTTCACAGGCTGCTCCCTCCCAAACACCACCGTGTCCCAGAGCTTCAGCCACTTCAGCAGGCAGCGGTTTGTGTACTGAGCAGCAAACAAGAACGAGAGCCATCACCAGCGAACCTCACAAACATCCAGCCAAGGGCAGAGAAAGTTCATTCTCCCTCATGGCAAGCCCAACCACCCACAGCATTAAAGAAGAGTTATAAAGCAGTACATCCACCCAAATCCCGCTGATCCTGGCAGCTCACATCATCACTAAGCAGCTCCATGTAGCGCCGAGGAGCAAACTTGTCCACCCAGAGGCAATGGGGCGCAGGCTCCTCCTCGTCTGTGTTCCTAGGCTGCTCCATGGCCTCGTCACTGGTCTCTGGGCAGCTACAAGTTGGGTGAACACATGCTACATGACACAAGGAGGCAGAGCTGGGAGCTCACCTCATGCCTCCCAGGCTGAGAATGCTTGCAGGGAGATGTGGATCCCACATCCAGACCCACCGCAGCATCTCATGACTGAGAGCGTGGCAAGGACAGGAGCTGCCCAGACCTCACCTGTTTATTATCTCTGTCAACTGCTGCGATGCCTCCAGAGCTTTCCTCCGGTGCTGGGGCACAAACAGGGTGAGAGGGGTCAGGGATGCCCCACCAACCCTTGATGATGGGTGAGTAGGGCCGGGGCAGGAAGGAGCGGTACCTCCTCATACACTCGTTCCTTCAGGTAGGAGAAGGGGACCCCCAGCAGATGGAGTGGCCGGTACGCGTTCCAGCCCACAGAATCACGCAGCTGTGAGGAACAGAGGACGCGCTGATGCTCAGCACATGTTCTGCGCTCTGTCAGAGCCCCTGAACTGGATGGAGGTCCCCTTACCTCCCGCCCTGTCTGAGAGGGATCGTCCCTCACAGCCATGAAGACCCTGGTGCCCTCGCTGGATGTCACGTTGATGTAGTCCCCCAGGACAGGTGGGCGCTTGAGGACGCGCTTTGGGTTCTCAGTGGGTGGGGAGCTCTGCAGGGGCCCCAGGCCGCTCACCTCCAGCTCTGAGCTGGGGAATGCCAGGCTCCTACAGCAGAGGGTGAGAGAAGGAGCAATCAAACTCCATCCATGGAGATCCCGCAGCATCGGCAGGCAGACGCAAAGCTCAGTGACACAAAGAGCTGCGGCCAACCTGGCAGCATGGGGACCACGGGGTGACACTGAGCCAGGCACAAGTGTGACAGCGTCCTGGAGGACATCGGGCTCCAGCTCAACGTCCCCACCAAAGTTCAGCTTCTTCACAGCTTCCAGCCGCTGCCGCTTTGGCTTTGGAGCTGCGTGACACACGGAGGTGGGAGAAAGTTGAGAGACACGGCACGGAGCAAAGCCCAGAGCAGGCTGGGATGCAGCAGGGACCCACAGAGTCCCCACATCACCAACACAGCAAAACCTTACTGAGGGCCACAGGGGACTCTGCAGGAGGTGAGGGCAGTGGGGATGCGTGCAGGGCATACTCCTGGCTCCTCTTCCTGGCATTGGGCCCCACAGCCGGGCCGGCCTCATCCTGCAGCTGCTTCCTGCTGCGGAACTGGGAGACTTTGGGGCCAGGAGAGGATGGGTAATCTGGAAGAGAACACAGGGTGGTGGAGGTGGGAAGGGACCTCCGGGTGCCTTCAGTGCCACTCTGCCCCATCAGGAACACCCAGAGCAGGGGGCCAGGACCGCGCCCAGGTGGGTTTGGAGATCTTCAAGGACACCCCACATCCTCCCTGGGTCCCTGTGCTCCTCCACCCGCACAGCACAGCAGTGCTGCCCGATGGGACCCTCCTGTGCTCCGGTTCGCGCCCAGTGCCCCCGCTCCCACCACCAAACAGAACCCGGCTCCACGCTCACAGCCACGCTCACACCCCCGAGCCGCCTCCTCTCCGGGCCGCCCCGACCGGCTCCCAGCACAGCTCCCAGCACAGCTCCCAGCACAGCTCCCAGCACAGCTCCCAGCACAGCTCCGGGCCCTCCCCCGGAGCTCCCCCCGGCAGCCGCGCGTGACCCCAGCCCCGGAGGACACCCACCCAGTCCCAGCAGCTCCGAGCAGTCCTGACCCCCCGCGTCCCGCGCACCTTCCAGCTCGGCTAGCACCTCCAGCTCTGCGGCGAACCGCTCGGCGAAGTCATCCTCGTCCCCGGGGCTCTCCATGGGCCGCGCCGCGCACCGGAGCCACCCCGAGAGCCCGAGCTTCCGCCCGCCGCGCCGATCGGAAGGGCCGACGCTGATTGGCTGCGGGGCGCGGCTTGCAAACTGCGGGAGCGCTGATTGGCTGCGAGGAGAAGGTCAGCGAGCGCTGGACTCGCTGATTGGCTACGGGGCGATCCGCGGCTGGCGCCGAGGTGACGCGTTGCGGCCGCTCCGCTCCGCCCGGCGGGGCCGGGGCCGCGGCCGCGCCGCAGGTGGGCCGGGAGCGGGGCCGGGAGCGGGGCCAGGGCGGGGGGTCCGGGGGGGCTGCGCGGGGCCGCAGGAGCGAGCGATGCGGGGCTGCGATGCGCGGTCAGCCCCGGCCCGCCCGGCCCCAGCCCCGCCGCTGTCCCCGCAGGGCGCTCGCCATGGAGCCGGGCACCATCGACAACCTCTGCATCCTGTACCAGAGCCCCGACTTCATCGTGGTCAACAAGCACTGGGACATCCGCATCGACAGCAAGATGTGGTACGAGACGCTGACCCTGCAGAGCCAGCTGAAGCACCGCTTCCCGGAGCTGGCCGACCCCGACACCTACTACGGCTTCAGGTGAGCCCCCAGCCGCGGGCGGGGCTGCGCGTCGGGGGCCGCGCGGCCGCGGTGCTCCCGCACGTCACTCTGCCCCAGGTTCTGCCACCAGCTCGACTTCTCCACCAGCGGGGCCCTCTGCGTTGCACTCAACAAAGCGGCAGCGGGAAGCGCCTACAAGTGCTTCAAGGACCGCCTGGTGACCAAAGCCTACCTGGCCCTGGTGAGCTCAGTGTTACCCGTGCAAGCTGGGGGGTGAAGGGATTGAGCAGTTTTAGGGAGTACTGGTGGGTGGCAGCTGCCCCTGAGCCAGCAGGGAGCCCTGCTCTCTCTCAGCCCAGAAAGCCAACCTTACCCTGGCCTGCACCCAAAGCAGTGTGGCCAGCAGGGCGAGCAAGTGATCCTGCCCTTCTGCTGTGCTCCGTGAGACCTCACCTGCAGCGCCGCGTCCAAATGTGCAGCCTTCCATACAGGAGAGACATGGACCTGTTGGAGCACATCCAGACGAGGGCCACAAAAATGGTCCCAGAGTTGGAACACCCCCCCTACAAGTTGGTTCTGCTAAGGGCGGTGAGGAATGGCACAGGGTGCCCAGAGGTGGCTGTGCCCCGTCCCTGCAGACACCCATGGTCAGGCTGGATGGGGCTCTGAGCACTGATGGAGCTGTGGGTGTCCCTGCTCAGTGCAGGGAGTGGGACCAGACGGCCTTGAGAGGTCCTTTCCAACTCAAACCATTTGATGGTTCTGATCCCAGCAGCTCCTGCTTCTGGTTGTCTCACTTTGCTAAACTGCAGCTTGGCCTCTGCTTTCTCATCCCTTCACTGAGCAGCAGGCAGTGGGTCTGGGCTTCCCCCACAATCCAGTTTTGTCCCCTGTCCCTGTAGGTGAGGGGCCACGTTGACCAGAGCCGTATGACAATCCGCTATGCCATTGGGAAGAACACAGCGGAGGGCATGACCCACATGATGTGCATCGAGGGGACAGAGGGTGAGCAGCACCCACACCCTGCCTGTACCCAAGGGAGCCGGGCAGGGCTGACCCCCGGATCTCGTTGCAGGCTGTGAAAACCCCAAGCCGTGCCAGTCGGAGCTGATCGTGCTCGAGCACGGGTCCTACAGCGGAGATCCTGTGACCAAAGTACTGCTGCAGCCACTGACAGGTGGGGCTCTGCGGGGGCTCACGTGGTGCATGTATCTATAGCACAGGGTGGGATCCGTGCTTGCAGCCCTGGGCATTAGTGGTGCAAAGCAGCTCAGAAGGGGCTGAGTGAAGCTGAGAGCTCATGGACTTGAGTTCTCCAACTGAAGGGGCTCAAACACCCTTTGGTGCATCACCGTGGGGATGCTAAGGGGGGATTCGGTGACACTCTGCAGCCCCGCTCCTGCTCTCCCCCCAGGGCGCACCCATCAGCTCCGGGTTCACTGCAGCGCCATCGGCCACCCCATCGTGGGGGACTTCACCTACAGCCACAAGAAGGACAGCGGTCCCTACCGCATGATGCTGCACGCCTACTACCTGCGCATCCCCACCGGCAAGGAGCTCATCGAGGTCTGCGCGCCCGACCCCTTCGTCACAGCCATGGATGGCAACTGGGTGCCGCAGCACGTCGCGCACCGCCTGGACGAGACCATCCAGGAGCTGAAGGACAAGGCAGTGCAGAAGGAGGACGCGGAGCAGAGTCAGCAAGCCGTGCCTGGGGATAAAGGAGAGGAAGCACTGAGGGAAGCCAAGAGCCCGGAGCTGGAGGAGCAGCGTGCGCAGTGCGAGCAGTGGTTGGCTGAGTGGGCTCTGGAGTGAGCGCCGGCCGTGTCCGTGCGTTCCCAACCCTTTGCTCCATTGTCGTCCCGATGGGTTCTGGCAGCCTACTCCTGAGCCCAGCACCAACTCCACATCCGCACTTTCCATAGGTTGTGGTTTCCCTCACCTCTGGATCTGGGATTAGGCAGATTTTAGCAGCAATTAGGATTGGTTTCTTTTCTTACCGTGCCCATCACCCATCTGGCTACTGGACGCCCCTTTCCTAATTGTGTGCCGCAGCAGCAGTCAGTGTGCCACGCGCCAGCTTAGAGTGACCCTGGAGCTTTGCGTCCCTGTGCTGGGGCAAGCATGGCTGTGCTGTGAGCGTGCTGGATGCGCCCACAGTCCCACGGCACTCGGGTGCTCCATGTGCCCTCCGTGGGCTCCGTGTCCCCTGCTCCATCCCACTGCAGTCCCCAGCACAGGAGGCAGGATGTCCCCTCCTTGCTTATTGCCCAGGAGCTGGGACATGGGCATGGCCCTGCCACCCACCTGCGTGTTTTTAAAGGTTTGTTGAAGATGAGCAAGTTGATACAAAGAGATTTTAAAGCTTTTTTTTTTTTTTCAGATTTCTATGGAAAGAATCTCGTCTTTTAGCAGTTCTGATGGTCCCAGAGATGCACGTATTTTTAGTACTTACCTTGTATTAAAGCAGCCAGCATCCCCACGCTTTTTCTAATAGATCCTCCTACTCTTTCTACTAGTATTCCCCTTTTTCCTAGATGTGGAGGTAGCTCCTGCTGAGATGGATCGGAGGACAGACGGGGGGTGGCGGGGGCTCTGGGGATCAGCAGGGCTGGCTCCTCCCCACCAGGGCCCATCCCCACCTGCAGCTGTGCCCAGGAAGGGCAGGCAGCCACAGGCACTCCCAAAGCTGTAAATTAACACTGAGTGTTTGCCAAAGAATTAGTGTCAGGGATGTGCCCGCGAGGGCCGAAAGGTTACGGGTGACATTTGCTGCATCAGAGCTGGGATGCGCCCATCCGCGCAGGAACGTCCCCGTGCCAAGGGTGGCTGCAGCCACACACTGGGGACACTGCACCCTCAGCTGCAGTGGCAGCGTGGGGACACTGTGCCGTGGGGATGTTCACAGCCGGAGCACCGCGTCCCGCAGTCCCGCACTGTGTTGCACTTTGAGCGGTATCGCAGGAGCCAGCCCTAAAGCTATTGCCCAGTGGGCAGCGCTGCCCGCATCGCCTCCACGCGGCGTTGGCTGCGTTTTGTGTAGATCCACTTTGTGCACGTGAAGGGGGGGGGGGGATGGTCATGTTTGTGTGTGTGTGTGTGTTTTGTGGTGTTCTGTACCCTCGTAACAACCCTTATTTATTGTGTATTTGTGAGCATCACCATAGTAAACCATCTCTTCCTGATGCTCTTTCCCTGTGGTTCTTCCTTCCATCCCCGGCCGCTGTAGGGCCGATGCAGTGCCACGTACTGGGGCTGGTAGGAATGAGCCCAGACCGGCCCAGCAGGACAGCCCCGTGGCTCCAGTCAGCCAACCCAACCTGTTGTGTCATCATCACGCTCTCGTCCTTACCCCGCTGAAACCCCATAGCTGAAACTAGCGGGGTCATCCGCCCCACAGCTGTCCCGCTCGGTGACCTCGTGCTGGCAGTGAGTGTTTGCGGGGCAGTTGGGGCAGATGCCACAGCCCAGCCCTTCTCCAAACCTGTGTCACCTCTCACCTGCCCCGTGCTGTGTCCCCATAGGGTTCACGGTCCTCTCTTGCTCAATTCTGCCCTGGGGACCTTTTCCATCCCCATTACCCCGATTCCACCCCATTCATACTTCCCTTGACGTTGGCACTGGTTGAGCCTCCAAGTCCCCGAGGCCATGGAGGGGGGAGGGTTGGGGCCTCAGGTATCACCCAACACTCCGTTCCCTTTGCACACGCCTCGGGGGGCTCAGCCCCGCTCCTGCTGCAGCTGCCCCATCTCCTCCCCTGACAGCACTGCGCCAAAGCCATACCTTGGTGTCATCCAGAGGGCAGTGACAGCGCCAGCGGCTGGGACTGTTCCAAATCGAAGCAGCAGAGGTGGAGGGAACATTCCTCCAAATTCCTGCAGAGTTCAGAGCTCTCCGACGAGGACGGGCAGGAGCAGTGCAGCACTGCACTGGGGCTGTAGAGAAGCACCATTTCTTAATGACGCTTTGACACCACTGCTGAGGTTGGCAAGGCTGGAAAAACAAAGAACCAAGGGTTTGCGCGCGTCCTTTGGGCTGTGAGGTTTTAGGGGTACCCAGCAGCCGGGTGGCATGCAGCGTCCCCATCTTGCTGCTCACCAAAGGACCCCCAGAAAACTCCAGGGGCCACCTCCCGTGATGGGCTCTGAGGCAGTTTTGGGGCCGTGTGTGAGCTCCGAGTAGGGTACCCTGCGGTGCCCACATGCCCTCACTCTCACCCCATGGTGGTACCCCAAAAGGAGCACAAGGGGCTGGCTGAGCTCCCACCTTGCTGCCCCCCCAACTCTCTCTTGCCAGGGCTCGATGTAAGGCACACACCACACGTTGGGTTCCCAGCATCATCATCACCCTCTGGGTTTGCACTGCTTCCCCTTGGCCTCACTTCCCCAAAGGGCTCTCGCTGACTGGGGGGCACTTTGTCTCCACGAGGAGCCCAGGAGCTGCAGAACCAGCGGCTGTCGTTCTCTGGCCTCCAAGTTCAAAGTGACCCTTCACATTAAAAAAAAAAAAAAAAAAAGATGACTTTACAAAACAGAGTTGAGAAACTGCTTCCGTCACACCCCATCCTGCAGCCCCATCCCCACCCCACACAGATAAGGGCTGCGCTGCTCCGCTCCCTCTGCTCATCCACGGCTGTGGGCGGCTGCAGGTGGAGGTGGGTGACAAAGCACCGGGCAGGGGCGGTCGAGGCCGGGTGGGATGGTGGAACGTGATGGGACTTAGTGGGAAAATGATTTGCGATGACCCCAGTTGTTCTGCATGGTGCTGATTTGGGTTCTGGAGCGGGGATTTATTTTCTAGGGAGGTTTCTAGAGGAGGGGTTGGGGTGCAGGGGGTGCAACCCCAGTGGGACTGCTCATCATACTATTGGCGTGTAACCGAGGGGTCCCAGTGCCAAGAGAACTTGTCACAGAGCTCACGTTATGAGTGGGCATGGGGTGAAGCCTGTCCTCTGCTCTGCAGGACTCAGCACCCTGCGTGGGCAACACCAGGCTCAGCTCCAGCCCCAACAGCGCACAGAGGCACCCAGCACCAGGACCTCCGGCACAGGCAGCATGGTGTGGGCAGCCCCTGCACTCCGTGAGTCCTTCTGCCCCTGGACTGTTCCCAGTCCACAGCCAACACCTAGCTGGGAACAGGCACATGCAGTTCTCCTAGCTCAGGGACATTGCTGCTCCCCTTCTAAGCTCATCCCCGTGGTGTCCAGATTGGGCTGCAGGGTGGTTGTGGGCTCTGCTCTGTTCACACAGCATCCACCAGCATTTACCAAACATTATTCAATTGACAAAGAAAACCTTCCCAGGCTTAAAGCTGGAGCTGCTCCAGCACAGCCCCTGTACGCACACTGCTGACCTGTTCACAACTCCATCTCGTTCTGTTGCAGGATTCCCTGTTGCCCTCATGCAGGCAGCGCTGGTGAGTCACTGTGCATTGATAAATGGCTCCAAACCAGTGGGGCTTTAAGAGGGGATCAGGGCTGATGTTCACCTGCCCTCCTCCAGCTTCATGTTAGGAACAATTTCATCTCTGAAAGAGCAGTCGGGTGCTGGCACTGCTGCTGAGGTGGTGGGGTCACCGTCCCTGGAGGCGCTCACGAACCATGCAGATGTGGCACTGAGGGACGAGGGTCTGTGGGCATGGTGGGATGGGTTGGGGGTGGGCTTGGGATCTGAGAGGTCTTTTCCAACCTCAATGATTCTATGATTCCATAATTCCCCCCAGGCTGCTCTCCTCCTCGGTGCCGTCCTCGCTGCCACGGAGCCGTATGCTGGGTGAGTGTTGACCCCAGCACAGGGTGCAGAGATTGTGTTTATTTTGAGCGTTGTGTTTCTTCCCATGTTCATCACCTTTGCGTCTGGCACTGGGCTGGGGAAGATTTAGAGCCTGGTGCAGCCGGTTCTGGTGCCAGGTTGGGTTTCAGCCGCATTTTCTTTTGTAGCACAAACAAAACAAAAACTCTCATTTTATGGGGCTGGCACAGATACAATGGGAGATTCCCCCGAGCCAAAATCCAGGCTCCACTGGCTTCCGTCTTACTCAAAGCCCAGGGCATTGCCCCTGAAGCTGGAGCATTGCCACTGCCCTAGGGCACGCTCGTGCCTGTGTTCTGCCATGCTTCCTTTGTCACCCATCTCCTTTGTCACAGCCTCGGGGTGCTGGTGTGCACCGTGGAGCCAGGCACCATCACTGCTTTGCACCCCAGCATCCTGGAGCACCTGAAGCTCTGCCCCACACTGACGGGTGCCCAGCGGGATGCTGTCAATGCCGTGCTCCTCGGGGGCACTACGGTGTATGGGTAAGAAGCCCGATGGTGGGCATGAGGGGTGGTGTTCCCACAAGGATGCGGAGCTGTGCCTTTTCCAGGCATCCTTCGAGCTGGGATTTGGAGACACTGCAACGTTTGGGGCCACTGGCGCTGGCTTTGAACCAGACCACGCTGAGCTTGGTGGATAAGGTGAGCTGACCCTAAATGGCCCATTAGTCAGGCCAGCCCACAGACTTGGGACCCAGCACCCTGGGGACCCCAGCACCCTCTGCCCTCCCTGGCAGGCAGCACAGGAGGCATTCGCCAGGAGCATCGCAGCCACCTACAGCACCCAGGGATGGGTGCAGCGGGAGCAGTCCCTGACCCTGCTGACAGCCCTGGCAGCAGCACTGCACCCCCGGCCAAAGCGGAGCGCAGACCATGAGATGCCAGCCCCGAATGCACCCTCCTCACCTGCAGGCTGCATGCAGAAGCCCATCACCACCCGTGTGCTCTCTGAGAGCATGCTGATCCTTGACTATGACAGTCCCGAGCAGTTCTACCTTTGCCTGAGCGACAGTGTTCTGCAAACAGACCTGAAGCATGTGCTGGAGCAGCCACTCACCACTGAGCATTTCTGGGCGCTGAAGAAAAGGCTGCAAGAGGTAAGGGGTGAACCAGGCTATGAGCAGCAGTGCAACTACTTGGGACATGGAAGCCACCTCTTATTTTAATATAGACACCAGGAACATCCCTCCCTTCCCCACCTCTCTTTGCTGAGTGCAGGTGTACCCCACGGGGATCCCGGATGCCCAGCTCCGGTGGCTGGGGCAGCTGTCCCGCTTCTACACAGTGCAGGAGATCAGCCAGTGGCAGGTGACCTCAGCGGACACGCTCTGCGCCCTGCTCAACCCCTCAGATGGCAAATGGAGCAGCGCCCAGGTATCCAAGGGGCACAGGAACAGATGCTGGAGAGCCCAAGCTGAGGCTGCTCTGTGCCCATGTCCTTGTCTTTGCCCATGTCTATGCCCAGCTCCTGTGGGAGCTCACCCACCCATCTCCTGGAGCCCAAGGCACAGGGGTTTTGCAGTGGACATGCATTTCTGCCAAATAATACATTTTCCTCCCTCTAAGCACACAATGCATCAATCGTATTTTCCAGAAGCAGCAGCTTGTCACAAGGTTCCTGGACCTAGGGGGCAACCTAACGGGGCCCTTGCTTCAGCTAATTGGCGGGATTTTGCTGTGTGACCTGAACGAGGAGCAGATTGAGAAAATACCTCCAGAAGCAATTGGGTAAAGCACTCTATAGGGATGCTCATCCATCCTACAGGATGCCTGGGGTCATGGGAAGAGAGCAAGGGATGGCAGGTCCACCTGGCTCTGCAATGGCCGTGTCCTGCTCCGAGCCATCAGTGGCATGAGTGGGGGACAAATTGCTCATCCTCCTGGTCATTGGAAGGGCTTTGGGTGGCACCCCCTGTGCTGACATCCGAACCTCTCTTCCCTCAGGAGCGCTGGAGAATTGAACATTTCCACCTGCTCTCAAAGCAAAAAAGACCAATTCTACAGCAAAGCCCAGCAGGCCTTTGCCAGCCAGGCTGGCACCAAGTTGTATTACCTCCAGATGCAGCCATACCTGGGTAGGTGCCTCAGCCTTCATTTTCTATAGAGAGGTCTTCCTTGGCTGGAAGGTTGGACATAGACAAGAACCATCTCACAGTCACCAAAGCCTCTCTCAGTGCTCTAAGTGTTGGCATGAGTTCAGGCGCCCTGGGTATTTTCTTCAAGGTGGAGCTCCAGCAGAGGACCTCAAGAACTTGACTGAAATTGGCGTTGACATGGATATTGACACCTTTCTTGCCCTAAATCCCAATGAACTGCAGGTATGTTCCTGCTGTGCTGCATGCTGGTGTTATTCCCATGGCAGGGAGGTTGGAACTAGGTGACCTTTGAGGTCCCTTGCAACCCAATCCATTCTATCATCCTAAGTTGAGGGCTGAGCTGCGGGCTCAAGGCTGTGCTCCCATCAGATCACCAAATCTCTACTTCTAACCTTTTAAAATATTGTTTTGTAAGTTATTACTAGCTCTGCATTCCCTTTAGAAAAGCATTTTCAGGCAGTGGGTCTGACCAAAGCTGTTGTACGTGTATTGCAGAAACTCAGTGTTCTGGATGTCAAAAATTTGCTGGGGGCAAACATCCAGCAACTGAAGGGAGCCGAGAATCAGACCGCTGTGATGTGCTGGGTCAAGAAACAGTCCCAGCAGGAACTGGACCAAATCCTGGGAATTGGCCTGCAAGGGGGGATGGAGGAACCTCCCCCCACCATTCCCACCACCACCCCTCCCCCTCCCACTGCTGCCCCCACCCCTATAGCCACCAGCAGCCACCCCACTAATCCAATCACCAGCCCCAAGGCCCCCACCCCAAATGCTGTAAGCCCGACCTTCCCTCACACTGCCCAGCCCAGCACTGCTGTCACCACCACCACCTCCACCCCAGCCCCTAGCTCCATCACCCCATGCTCCATCCACCAGCCTGCCACCTCGAAGTCCCCTGCTGCCACCCTCCTCACCACCATCCTCGCTGCTGTCAGCCCCAAGGCCACCTCTCCCAGCTCCGTTCCACCCCCAGCTGTCACACACAGTGCCACCACCAGCACTAATGTTCCCAATCCCACAGGTGCCGTCAGCAGCACTGGCACCCCACTGGTGTCCCCAGCACCGGGTGGTACCACCGGCCCAGCTCCTGCCCCCTGTAACACCACCACCCCAAGCTCCCCCTGTGCCCTTGTCCCAAAGCCCACCTCTGTGCCCGCTGCCTCCACATCCACAGAAATTAACCCCCTTTCCCACAAGCCCACCACCCCAGTCCCCAACACCACTGTCTCCACCCAAAGCATCAGCTCCTCAACGATCATTTGCAAGACTGGTGTCCCTCCAGCACCTCTCGGCCCCTCTTCCACCACCTCCAGCAGAGAGATCACCAAGAAAACACCGGTAGACGTGCCAGAGACACCGAGACCCCCACCTGGTGGATACATCAATCTGCAACCTGAACCTGGTAAGGCTTGTGTGTCGGGAACGGGAAAGGCTTAGGAGCCAACGCGGAGGCAGAAGTCTTCACCAACAAACAGCAGCTGATCCACCTTTTTACTGGCCAGATTCAATATGGGCATGCTGCTGTTCACAAGAAACCCCAAGCAGTTATAGCATGTCAGGTAGCAATGTATCTGTACAGGGCCTGACAGCACCTGGTCTGCACCTGGTACTGCCATCAGATGCTGCAAGTCCAGGAAGGTGTAGCTTACGGTGCCTCATCACACTCTGGGTGCACAGCAGCCCTTAGCCACTCTGCAAAAAAGCTGGAATAAATCCAGCAGTGTCAGTGCACTGCACTATTTTTCACAAAACAAGGACATTGGGTCTGGCCAATGTCACACGCACAGACCCCTGGGGTACCCGAACCCCAAAGCAACTCTCCTGCCCCAACTGCACGTGTGCTGCTTGTACGGATAACCCAATCCTTTCTCATCTGTTCTCCATCCAGGATCAGGATCCAGGGTGTCCTCGTGTTTACTCCACATATTGACCACAGCCATGGGAATATCACTGCTGCAAGGGCTTCTCTGACACCGCACCTGCAGCACCACGCTCACCAAACCCCTCCCCCCCACCTTCATCATCCTGCAAAACGATGCTGGCAAATTTCTGGCTGAAAAGTAGAAACCCAGGGAAGGAGAAGAGTTTGTCCTTTTGATTCCAGCAAGGAATGCTCATTTAGTTTTGAGTCTGGGAAGTGAAAGGAGGACAGGTGATTTTCCATCCCAAAGCAGCCCAACAGGCACTGAACTAGCTAGCCGCTCAGCTATCAGCTAATATTGGCTGATCCACCACTACTTTAATGCTGACAGTGGGCACAGTTCTGCCAGCTTTATTCACACTGGGTGCTATTTTGCTTCTAAGCAGTCCCACAGTTAAAAACCGTGGGAAAACTCAGGGACTCAAACTGCTGGCCACTGCAAGAGAGGTAGAACAGAGCCCAGATATGCAGCCTGAAAACTCAGCCAGAAATCCACTAAACTGCATTTAACTTGCTTCATGAACTTAAGAGAATTGCCATCATTTGTTCGAACTACACTAAGACCAGTTAGGAAGATTAATTGAAGGTAGTTTATCTTGATTACTGTTGCAATTATATATAATAAAACAATCAACTATTTTTTCCTAATCAAGCGTGTTCTTGGATGCGTTTAGTGCTTTGGAGTTCTCCTGACTAACAAATCTTGATAGATTGCACTTCCTTTGCCCTGACTTCCTTCTATCTTCTCCTCACATTGAGGCATTTTTTGGACAGAAATCCCCAAGAAGCAAAAAAAAATATACTGAAAATCCTATACTGCTCTTATACTGCTCCCATGAGGAAGCTGAGTAGATTGGAGTAGTCAACACCAAAGAAAATTAGCAGACACGTCTGAGGTTCCTGGCCATTTAATTTGATCTAGTACCCGCAGACACTGCAGTGCAGGCAGTGTGAATGAAGAGAAGACAACAGCAATTCCCATTTTGCTTCTGCCACTTTTACATAGCTCCACAATTTCTTTAGAACCAGCTGGAAAGCTTTCCTCCCACTCAGAGGGCCTGGCAGTGCTGAGAGAACAGGTGCTCAGAAATGCAATCATTAACATGCGGAACTGCAGATTTGCTCACCCCTAAACCCACCACAGTTGCATAGTAAAATATTGATAGCGGCTGCATCGCAGTACAAGGGATGTGTATTACCTTGGCTTGGTTTGTACAAAAGGCAAAAAGAGATCCTGCTCTGAATAGTCTGAAAGCTTCGCTTCCAATAGAAAGCTATATTTTTCTATTGATTTGAAAGAGGAAAATACCCAGCAATGAGCACAGAGCCACACAGCAGCTGCCTGCTCGCACTGAGCACCCCTCACCCCCTGGCCTGGCTGTCCCTGACAGGCTCTGAGCCGGTCACACGCTGGTCCACCTCATCTTGCTGTATCCAAGGGAAGATTTTCAAGACAAGACCGACATCATCAGGAAACTGAGAATCAGAGCAGGCAGGAGGTGGAGCATCATGGCCATGGTACCCAGAGGGGCTGAGGACGGTGCTGGAGGAAAAAGAGGGGGCATCAGTGCAAAGAAACCAACAGTTGAACCATTCCTCCACGGGGAGAAGATCCCGTTCTGCCACATCCAGGGAAGATCTTTGGCTTTCTGACTAGGGCTCTCTAACCAGTACCCAGCCATCCCTAATTGAATCGTCAAGTCAAAGCCCAAATCCAACACACAGCAGAGCAGGGTGCTGTGGAAGTGCTCATTCAGTTGAGATGCACAGCTAACATGGATGCTTTCAGTGAGATTACAGGATTGTTCCTCATCTTGGACTCAGAAATTGCTGCAAGGCTTAAGGCTCCTCTGGGGAACTGAATTTGCTGCCTCTCCATGCCGGCAGGTGAAGGGCACAGGTAAGCACTACCCAATGCATTTTAGGGGGGCTGGGTGGATGGGCAGTGGCAAATGCCAGTGAAAGGGGTCTGCAATAGCCCAGACTAACAGCCTCTGCTCTCTCAGATGTATGAGCAGGCAGCAGGACTTTCTAAGGCCTTGGCACAAGCATGGCTGAGAGCTTGGCGCACTTGGTTCTCTTTTACAGGCAACCAAAAGCACCTCACTTCCACAAGGCAATTATTCTCCTTATGGTAACGCAAAAATAAATATTTAAAGCACAACAATCAGAAGCCCTAACACACTACATACGCTGAAACTTCGGCGTGACGATGTTCATATAGCCTTCTTGTGTTCCCCCAGTGAGCCCAACACCAAGTTCATTCAGTTCTGTTTGTTTCTGTCCTTGGGCCCACTCCTGGATGGGAGACTTGTTCCGCCAATTTGCCAGATTGGGCAGATTTATCCCCAGCAAGCCCTTAACCTCAGCAGGTGTCAGGCTCTAGGAGAAATCAAACAAGACTTACAGATGTAAATACAGGAATGAAAATCCCCCCTCTAGTCAAGGATCTGATGAGGTCTGTGTTAGCAGAATTGCTAAGAACAAACTTGTGGTGTGCAGTTTCAGTTGGAACAAATCTTACCTTAGGTTTGGGGAATAAACACAATGATTCTTCAAAGCCTGTTTCTGTTGTCTTGTCATGACACGTCTCCTTGACCCATGCAGGGGCCCCAGTCCCTGCTCAGGTCACAAGGCTTTCTTCCAAAATTGGTAATATTACTGCTAACACTCCCGTTAGAAGGTTTGCACTGCAGCCTAGTGGAAACCTCCTCCTATGACTATGAGAGCTTGGTCTAAAGAAATTCCCCAGTAAGACTGTGCAAGCATCCATGGATGACTCCAAATTAAACTTTTAGAGAAGTTTCAGGTTGGTTTTCCACTTTCCATTAGTCAACTATCATTGTGAATTTGATGGAGCAACTTCTGATTTATAACAATGGACTATGTGACCAGAAACAACCACCTAGTATGGCAGAAACAAAAGGTGAACAATGTCAACATCCAGCTTACCATCAAAGCATCTCTTCTCAAATTCACCAGTGTTTCAACATTCATGTTCACATCGTCCTTGCTCAGAGCTCTGAGATCCTCACCAGGAGCACCTCCTGTGACCAAAAAGAGAAAGTTTTACTCAATGCATGCACATCAGCCCCCACACAAACGAGCGGTGTTGTGTATCTGTACAGGCTGGAGCATAAACTATGTCTTCTACATTTATTACGTCTGGACTGCTAACAGAGTAAGTTCCAACTGCAAAAAAAATAGTTCCTTTAGCTGCAGGGTTTTATGGTGCTGGCCATCAAGCCAATCTGTATCAATAGCCAGATGGAGTGGGTAAAAAGATGTTCACCAAGGCTGTGAATAAATGCTTGGGTTAACAGGCAAAATCTATGTTTTGTGACATGGGGGATGGCTGTGAGATAAGTGCTAAGCATTAGCAGTGGGATTTCCAAGGCACCTAGATGATCTTACCCATCTCAGAAACCCTGAGTCTGAACATTCCTGTGACAGCTGCACAATCGGTTAGGGGAATTTTAAGTTGGGTACAGATTCTTTCAAGAATATTTTATGCCATCTACAAGTTGGAAAAAGATGCAAACCTTCCAGAACTTTTAACAGCTTAGCTTTGAAAATTCCCAGATCTTAAGATGGTGTTTGTTCCCTGCTCAGCTTATGGCAAAGACCTCTCTCTTCCCTGTAATATACAGTTATTTTACATACCTAGATAAGGTTCAATAAGCGTATAATAAGAATTTAAATAGTGCCGGTCTGAGAAAGCACGTTTTGCTTTATCATACAGGATATCTTTTGTACGCTGTGAACAGGCTGAAGGATTCAGGGATGCCAGTCTGTAAAAAAAAAAAAAAAAAAGAAGATGATGATGATTTAGGAAAAGTTTTTATTATTTTCAACTTGAATAAATCCCAAGGTTTTCCCAGTAGACATACAAGGTATGGAGAGAAGCTAAACGAAGAAAATAATGACTTGGCTGCCTGCTCAAAATGATCTGTTTTCTAAGTTATGGTGGCAGTGATGCTAAGTTTGTGTTTGTGAGGATGTAGTGAAGTGATTAATTTTATTTAGCAGTCTTTCAGATACAACTCCGTTTTGCCTCCAGACAAAAGCATGCATGCAGACCATATTGGTTGTCACTTGAGGTGCAATAAAAAGAATCTGACTGCAAATCTGAGCCCTTCCTGGCAGAGGGGAGAACGACAGGTTTTTAAGCCTGGACAGAGAGTATGCACTAAGTTGCTTCCTACATTTCCTTTCACTGCATGGAGAGAAAGTAAACAGCCCTTGCTGATGGGAATGCTTCTACAAGAAGCCAAGAGCATTGCAATGTTTGACTCACTTCAGGGTGTTGGGGTCTATCATATTCAGCAAGGTCTCATTCAGAATGCACAAGTATTTTGTATTAATTGCATTCAGTGCAGTGGCATTCAAGGGATTTCCCAAGGCAGCATATCGACTGATCACAGCAGCAGCCTAGAAACACAATTTTTTCAAAAGTTAACTTCATTCATCTTTAAAAGAAAAACAAATGTGATTATTACAAAAATAAAACCAAATCATTTTAAATCTACTTGTGTGGACCTCAAGCATGGGCCAATTATCTTAAGAAGCCCCTAAGCTGGTCCTAAACCAGCAGCTCCCAAACCAGGAAGCAAACCTGGGCAGGAAATCAAACCCAAATCCCCACCTGTTCATTTTGGAGGTCAAGCTCTAGCAAGGCAGCCAGCCTGTCAGCTGAAGTTATCTTCCATCTGCTAAAATCCTCCGCGGTGATTAAAGAAGCAAGGAGGCCCAGTTTGGGGAGCAGACTGTCAGGATATCCATCAGGATATGTCTGTGGAAAGACAGTTGGTATTGCTATGAACACTTGTTATCATGCCTGTGTTCTTTGCAAGATTAATGTGGAAAAGCCTAAAAGGTCTCTGCAAGGAATGAAAACAAAAGCCAGTGAGATTAAATGAGCGCATCTGTCATTTTTCTGCAGGAAAGCTGAGGGAAGCAGGCTCCATTGGGGGAAGAAAAGCTGCAGCAATGTGAATTGATTCAATAAAGACCTGGAGCAGCAGAACGCCTTGCAATGGTGAAGGTGAACCAAACACTGGGCCACCCGAGCAGCAGCACAGCCTGCAGGTCAAGGCAAGTGATCATTCCCCTCCATTTGGCTCCTGCGAGATCTCATCTAGATACTACAAACAACGTTGGGCTCTCTGATAAAATACTTTGTCCAAGTCTAGCAAATGCTAGGAAGTCTAGCAGAAGTCCATGCTGGCTGAAGGCACAACATAGGAAGTGGGGCAGTGGGGCTGAGGGAATTGTGTTTTTCAATCTGAACAAGAGAAGGCTAGAAGAGGATTTTAAAACTGTCTTTAACTAACTTCTGGTAGATTAAAGGGAGGATGAAGCCATACTCTTCTCAGAGATGCACGGTGAAAGGGTAAGGGCCAAGATGCAACGAAAATTCTAATTAGGTATTAAGAAAAATATATTTTCACAGTGAAAGTGGTCAAACATCAGATGAGGAACACAGAGAGATGGTGGAGTCTCAGTCCTTGGAGACACTGAAACTCAACTGAACAAGTCCCTGAGCAATCTCATCAGTAGACAATTTGGCATCCGTCAGCCTGACATTACCTCATCCAGCTTCTCCTTCAGCACAGCCAATTGCTCATTACTGAAGGGGTAGGTCAGGATCTCAGAGAAGTAATTCTTCAGAGAGACATTCTTCAGGCAAGCACGCAGCTCCTCAGGTGTATAGTAAATAGGCATCAGGTCATCATTAAGAACAGTCTCTGTTATCTTCAGGTCATCTGGGCAACCTGTTGAAGGAAGTATTAGATATATTAACACTACTGCCCAGCGTTAAATCCTTTTCCTTCAGGCTTTGAGTGCTTCCTTTCTGGAGACAGACAGGTATGCAGTCATTGTTCCACCCTCCTCCTGGGCTACCCACCACCAAGTGTTTCACAGCTTAACTTAGACATATTCAAGGAGGCCCACAAGCACTAAGATCAATCCCAGTACAAGGGGAATGTTGCCATTTCAGATCAGAGAAAGCTCCCATACCAACATCACGCTTCTGCCTAGAAGGCAAGAGTTCTTCAACAATGGTGGCCAGCTGTGCCCTCGACAGAGGTGAACTACGTGCAGAGTTCTTCAGCCAGCGAGTTAGAACATTCTGCAAAGAAAATATTTCATCAGGGAGATTCTGCAGCATTAGGCATATCATCAACGTATTAGGTTGCTACTCACACAGAAACTTCTTTGCTGAAATACTATGGGCAGAAGACTTCTGCTTATGCCTACAGACCTTTCCTTAGTCAGCCAAAGGCAAATTTCTAAATGCCTAAACTCTATCCTATTCCATGCCCATAAATGGTTTTAACTCCTTACAGCGTATTGTATACAGTTACTAGTGCTTTCCGCCTCTGATCCTAGTCTGACAGTTACAGGAAGAAGACGACAGCAATTTAGCCAGACACAGGCCATCTGGCTCCATCAGTCCTCTCCCATAGACCACCAGGCCCCTTGGTCACCAGGTTTTTAGATTAAGACACACCACAGAACATCCTCCCCGTCACACTTCTTCCATACTGCAGAACCTAGGAGTGCTTCCCAAACTTCCCACACCCCTACGAGTAACCCACCTTGGGGATCTTCTGCCAGATGCTGTGATCCAATACAGGAATCAACCCAGTGAGCTCATTCAAGGTTGAAGCTGACCACACTTGAGGAGGCCTGCATACAGAAATTAACAGGGATCAGTTTTCAAGAAAGAAAGAAAAAAACATAGAAGATGCCAGCATTATGTCCATTATGTCCATGTAACATAGTAAGTTAAGAAAATTTCTCAATCACTTTCTATCACAGAAAACTTTATTCCAGTGGGTCAGAAGTAACTGTTAGTAACATGAATCGAGGCATCTGTAAGGGAAAATGGCATTTAACAAACAAATTTTTTTTAAGTGTGAAAACCAGTGCACACTACTGTCAATTCAGTGCCAAGATCTTAGAGCATTTGACACAGGAAGGAAAAATACTTGGCCTCTCTGGACAACGTCTCTTAGATATAGCCAGAGATTTATCAAGCAGCTGGCAGTTTAAGAGGTGGAAGCAGAATGTTTCCCGAAAGCCAGAATCTGATGAACATCTAGAACCATTCTGTGCTCATTGGGACCATCTCAGAAAAGTTCGGATAGTGAAAAACAGACCAGAGAAAAGGCTTCTGTAACTACAGCAGGTGAGACAGAAACGACTCTGTATTTTTTCAGGAGAATTCCAGCCAAACTTTTCAGCTGAAAGACATTCAAATAAAACAATGGAAACAGCCCTATATGAAATTCAAAAGCAATGAATTATTCAAGTTTATGATCAAGTTGGTCAGCTGCAGTTCACTTAGATCTCAACAGGACAATGGTTTTGTTTCAGGTCAGTGTTTTGCCGATGCCCAGAAGAAAAATTCATACCCAAATGTAGTGTTGCCACTGCTGATCACACTCCTAATAGCTGCTTCTTGATCAGGCAGGAAAGATTCACACTGGCTTAACTCCTTCAGCAAACTCCCAGCAGAACTTCTAATGTATTCTCCACCCAGGTCACAGACCAGATGACCCAGAATCTTTGCATCTTCCTTGTTTACTTGTGTGCCTGGAATTTTCTGAAGTAATACAAGACAGAGAGATTAAGTAGAACTGGATAGCACTGTACAAGAGCATTTTTGCTCCTTCTGACAGCTGATATCCCCAAACTCTCCCCAGCCTTGAGCAGAGTTGTCCCCTGACCACATACCAAGCACGCTAAAGCTTCCAGCAGCAGCTGTTTGCGCTCTGATGACTGTCTTTGCAGAAGATTGAGATTTGCTTTCCCAACATTAGCAAAGTACTGCTTACAGCTTCCTGTTGCTGCATAGTCTGAAGGACTAGAAAGACAAATACTCTCTGAATTCTACTGAATGATATCACACAGATGGTCAAGTTCAAGGCTGTTCAACATACACTCTATTTAATATAATGTTTTCCATTCCCACAGTCTAAATTCTAAGCAGTCGTTCTTCCTAAAGATCACTGTCCACATTTTTCAAAAACTCAGTTTCACCTTAAGGACTCCACTGTAAGACTCATCTTAAAATTATTCCAGATTTGGATACAGAACCACAGTGGATAGCTACCAGAACAAAGAAATCTACTCTACTGTCTGTTTCGCCTGATACTATAAGAGAAAAGCCCCCTCAAAAAGGCTAAAAAGCACTGAAAGCCCATAGTAGTTTCACATCAATACAGAAATATCTAAAAAGAGCTTCATACTGTTTCACTAATGCAATGGATAGTTAAATCTGAAAGGTATCAAAACTCTTTAAAAGCTTTCTGCAATCTGATTTTTTTTTTTTTCTGTAAGGATGTCTGAACAAATCAGAAGTATATCTCAACTATGCATTAGTCCTTACTAGCTGGCTTATGAAGTAATGCCTCTTCTTCTCATTAAAGACTAAATCAACAACACAAAAGTGATAGCACATTTACCTTAAAAATAGCAACATGTCTTTAGGATAGCTATCTAAGTCCTTGGGAATCCCACGCAGCGTCACCATCTTCACTAAGCAACTCAGCTGAAAGCACACCAGAGTTTATAGCAGAAAAGGAAAATGGCATAAAGATATAAATAAAAAAATAAAAATAATGAAGATTTTACTCAGCTCTAAGAAAAGAAAGAAAAAGAGAGAAATCAGACCTGAGAAGCCTAGCCAACCGGGTTTTGACTTCATCTCTCTTTGGAAAAATTCAAAACTGTGCAACTGAGACCCAGGACCAATTACATTTGTTCCAGTCCCTTAAGCTGAAAATACTTCTGCTCTTGCTAAACAATCCTGATTAGTATCTCCATTGCAATACCAAACAGCATTTTGGAATAAAGGAACTGACCTGGTCTTCTCCTAGCTTGACATTCTTCCTCTTCATGACTTTGGCCAGCTCCTGAACTCTTTCTGGTTCCATTTCACTGGCAACTGCACATGTGTAGCCTTGAAGGACTGATGGGGAAAGCCTGAACGTTTACAAAAAGCAAATCAGAAGGGCAAGGATTTCAGGAGAAAAGTCAGTGATGATCCCCTGTGTATAAGCATAAACTTTCCCAAACCTCAAGGCTACATGCTCTCCAAACCTCATACACCCAAAGTCTTGGCTTTTGTGGGAGATCAAGAATCCATCACCGCTTGCATAAGCATTATCTAGAGATTGTGCTGGAAGTAGAAAAGCAGAGACAAATTCTCCACCCCAAGCAAAACTGCTGTACTGAAATACACGATCAGCCTCCTCTCTGTGTTTTCTGTATATGCCAGAGTCATGCAGATCCTCATCACAGCTGATAGTCTCATGATTTGGGAAAGCTCAGGAAGAAGTATTTCTATATGGAAAAACACTGTGATAGCAGCATGACATGTCAGATCCATTGTTCTTCCAGGTATGTGCCAAGGCTTTCATCATTTTTCATCTCAGATACAAGAACTGACAAAAGACACATCAGTCCCACTAAATTTAATTCTTGGAATAGCACTACATAAGACTGACACGTTGTCTGATTAGAAATGCTTTGCCAAGAAGCAAGGCTCCCAACTGCAGTCTGAGCCAGCAGCATTGTTTCAGAAAGCAAATCTGGCTCCCAGGTGTATCTTGCAGCTGACACCATGGCAGACCTTGGTGCTACATGCTTGTTGTCTGTATGGTATTTTCCTGTCTCTTGTTTTAGGTGAAAAAAAGATGGGTCAGTCATATGTGACAAAAGAAACAGAGATAACACAAGCAAAGCAAACATGGAAAATGGAAGGAGAGTAGAAAAATGCTACCTGCTGAAGTCAGGCTCTGTCCTTATCACATCTCTGAAAAACATGGCAGCCTGTGGAGCAAAGCCACACTGTCAGTAGTTCACCGTGCTCTTACGCATCACTCACTTGTATTTTCAGGTAGATTTTCAGAGTGGACTCATAGCTCTGCAGTGTCCAAGAGTGACACTAAGGGGTGAAAGCACATGAGCTGCTAGAATATTACCTGTTCTCGGGTCCACATTTTACTGTTGAGATCCTCAATACTGAGCTTCCCATCCTCAAAAATAAGCAATGATTTCGGAATGTACCTGGCCAGAGCACCAGGGGTAAATTTAACCAGGTCAGCAGGGTTGCCTACACTGGAGGAAATCTTAAAAAACAACAACAAGTATATGTATATATATATATTTGTAAAAAAAATCTAACATCTAAAGTCTAACAAAATATTTCCCATTTGACATATGCATCAGACTAGCATGAAACTAATACCTGAGGCCTTGATGAAAGGGAATGATTCTGTTTCTATCAGTTTCCCAGCTCCTGGCTTGATGCTCTAAAAATCTTTAAGAGGACAGAAAGGAGGAACACTCCTCCCTACCAACCCAAGCAATACCTCAACTCTAGAGGGCAAGTTGCAGAGCAATGCTGCGGTGAAGGAGATGTTCTTTCCCTCACGCATCACCCAGAGCCCCGATCATCCCATTGCCCCAACATATACTATAGTCAGGGCCTCTGGTGCCAAACACATCAGGAGTTTTCTTGCAGGTGGTAAGATGAATAACAACAAACTCAAACACTGCACATACAGCTTGAAGGTTAAAATCATGGCCAGGAAAAGTGAGGAAAGATGTCCAAGTCCTACAGTCACATGGGGGAAATGACATTGCTAGAGGATCAGTCAACCCTGAAAGGGACTTTTTCTGAGATAAGCCTCCACTTCTCAAACATTCTTATTTCAAACAATGGAAAAAACATTTTCTTGGCAGCTTCTTATCAAGTCAATGATGAGTAGTTTCCGTGTGCACCCCCCAGAAAACTGTCTCTTCTGCCCCAGGCCCTAAGAGGCTCATCAGAGCACACTGGCTAGCAGCCAATGACATCTACACTGGCACAGTGACGGGGACTGGGGATGCCTGTCCTGCTGCACGCTCTGGTTAGCAATGACAAACACTCCAGAGGGAATCTTGTCTGTGTGCGCAGGTATGTGTCAGTGCCTGGCCCCAGGTAACCAGCGTTCTTGGTTGTGAGTCACTGGAGCTTTGCTAATTTATGACATCCATAGAGAGAAAAACAATTTCACCTTTTCCACAAATATCCTTTTCAGAGGAGAAGGCAGGGCCACTATTTGCTGAACAAACTCAGGCAACTTAATGGCTTCTAAGATCACTTCTGGAGACAGGCTTCGAAGTGTGCTGCTGTTGAGGCCAGCCACCAAGCTCCCTAGCTTTGCCAGGCTCTGTCCAGAAGAAATCTGAAAGGCAATACATGCAGGCATGAGTACGCAAAAGGCCAAACAACGCTTGCTTGCAACTAGCTATGCCAGGTCTAAGGTGCATTGGTGGATTTCATCTTTTATACCTGATAGCCAGAGCTGAGCAGTTTGTTGATAATAGCACTGGACTGGTCAGCATTCCAGCCACGAACTTTACCCAGGACCGGAACTGAAGCTGCAAGGTCTTCCTCGCTGATCTTATTTTCGATGTCAGATACAGACAGCCCGACAGCAATCTGGCCCAACGCCTGCAGGACTGCAGGAGTGAAACGCTCAAACTTCCTCACCAAAGAAGATACGACCTGTAAAGATCCCACACAGTCAGAAAAGGTCAGAAGAGTAATGATGTGCCTACGGGATTCTACAGCCTTCGGACGTCTAAAACGACAGGATTTTCTGCTTCAAACCTGTGTGATTAAGTCCATTCATGGACTTCTACCATTGAGACTTTGCCTATCATAAAGCATGAGCCAGACAGCACACAGAAAAATAGCAAGATGGGTTCTAGGACTGCACAGAGGAGGAGGCATAAGAGCTGAACCCTCAATCATCACAAACGTTGTCTAGTTGAATGAAGACCTGAGTCACGGGGCTGGGCAGATTACCTGCAGTTCCTCTCTTGTCATGGAGGAGGGAGCTCCTTTTCCATTTATTCTTCCGAGCGTCGTGTTTGAGGTGCAGCTCTTAGTGATCCTCTGGGCCAAGGTCAAAGTATCATCTCTGCTCAGGTTGCTCACAGCAGAGGGGCTCAGGTAGCAAACAAATCTGTCTGGGAGACTGCGGGTGGGACACCGGGAGGAGAGGTTGACAATCTCATAGGCAGAGATTCTGATCTCTCCTCTTTTTCCAAGGGATGCTCACACAGCCCAAATAACAAATGCAGAAGGGCAAATGAACAACGCAGATGATGAAAATTATTTGTTGGCACAGGAAGCAGGTACATGTAAACTGTTTACCCTTAGGTGGAAATCAAATGAAAGGAAGGCTTGAAGCATCATTTGCATCCTGAGCCCCATCACCAGCTAAGCCAGGCTCAGCACCAACACCAGGATCCTTGGAGCAGTAAATCCCGCCCGTGACAGGCAGTCTGACACACCAGGGATTTGCCCTAACCTTCTTTGCCCTGCACAGACACAGAGTCCCATTTTCCCTTTGCTATTCGACAGAGCAAAACCAGGGCCCTCCCTGCTCACAGGCACCCCCAGACCTCTGCAGGGAGATTGGTGCTAGCTCTGGTTTCAGAGGCTCCCTGCCACCCAAAGCAACATTCCCAGCAGACCAGTAGCACTTCCAAGGGAAACGTCACCAAGATCATTTGCTGATGGTTCACATACCTTCTCACTGAAGCACACACAGCAGTTTCTGTTTTCCCAAAAAAGAGAGAAAGAGAAATATAAAGGAACTGTGACAGGAATATGCATGCAGAACCACGTTTGAATCTTAGGGAAATTACTTGGTAAGAAACTCACCATTGACAGTGGGGCTGGAGCACTGGGCAAGGAGAAAGAGAGAAAAGAGAGAACCACATTCTGCAGTTATAATGGTAGCACAATGTTATCTGTGATCATTTCATACAGAGAAGCGTGTAAGCTACAACCAATTTATACTCGAATCTGGCTCAAAAACACAAAAGTACCTAGACCCAAGGTTCCTCCCCTGCTATGCTAGGGAATTGCCATCTGCAAAACTGAGATCAGTATTGGCTCTGTACTCAGCTGGAAAGTCATTTGGGCATCAGAATCATAGAATCATACCAATGGGATGGACTGCTCTCAAGATCTGAGTGCGGTCAGTGGGTGTCACCCTCCTTGCACTGACTGGTGATGTGTGTGCACCGAAGCCCCGCAAAGACCTGGAGATGCCATCCCCACCCACTACACCCATCACTGAGACAGAAAGGGCAGTTAGCCCACCTCGCTGCACAACACACTGACATTGGTTTGTGGCAATTGATTCTCATCGATGCACTGCTGCCAGGAGGCACACTGACCACTAACCCCGACATACTTTGCAAGCAAAGACATATTTCAAACTCAGAGTTTCTCTTACCAGGTATGTCCCAGCCGGAGCTGCGTCAGCTCCCAGCCAACCTGGAAGACAACGTGATGTGGTTTTAGCAGCAAACTCAGAACAGAGGTTCATTCTCACAATCCCCATCTGGCTTAGCAGATCCCAAACATCACTCATGTCACTACATGGTTCTGTTAGTCATTCTTGACACAGCATTTCACAGAATCAGTTGTCAGACCTTCCCCCTTGTTCCCTCTCTGACTTTGTGACAGCTGACAGGCATGAGGTACTCCTTTATCTACTCAAAGCCTTTTCCTTCCAAAGAAGAAAGGGCAGGGAAAGGGGAACAAAACACTCTGGGAATGATCCTTCTCTCCAGGACTTCTTTGTTTAATATCTCTTGTGCGCCACGACAGCATCAAGGTAAGTGATCAGCCCAAGAGGCCTGGCCCACCATGTTTACACATCCATGATACTTCCAGCTTTGCAGCTTCTGCTTGCTTCTTACAGTATCCACATCAAAACATCAACAGTAGCCAAGCCTGTGTTGTATTTCACACATCTCCTGCTAAATCCTTTAATGGATTAAAACCATCCTACGCTGCAGACCTGCACACAATGCAGGCAACGCCACTGTATGATGGCCATCACTCCAGCCCTGTCTGATACCTAGGCAGGGATTTACTAAATGACATCAATCTGTCACTGCTGGCTCTTGGCAGGTCTGTGCAAGTCCTCCACCACTCTACACTTTGTTTCTCAACTTTTGCACTCTTCTCAATGTCAACTTGCATTTCTGTAGCCGATACCAGGAAGTTGGAAATATGGTGAAATGCAAGCTTAGGAAATCAAAACAGCATACATGGACTCAGTTCCCCCTGGCATTACTACTGTAAAGAATTAGAAACCTGCCAAGCTCAGCATCTCTAGAACACAGGAAAAAAAAGGGGGGGGGAAGATGAGGAAATCCCAGGTGACAGGGCAGAAGGAGAGAATGCAACAAATGCTACATGAAATGAGAGGCAGGGAGAAGACAATGATTTGAGGCACCCGAGGTGATGCTGGCAGACCGACAGGCACAACTGGGGTAGAGATGATTTTGTCACTGTGTTTCTCTCACGGTGTGTCCACATGTAAAACAGCTTGTAGGGATGGATGAGAGGAGTCCCTAATTAGTATAACAGCTATTTGGATTACTAGCTGCTACACCTTTTTTAATCACTTAATTAATGGAGAACTGTCACTAACCAGCAGGCAAAGAAATACTCATAGTTGGCCAAACGCAGTGCTTGCCTCTAACCCTACTACACATTAGCTTTGCTCTTAGACAAAGTTCTGGAAGAGTTATGAGAACTACAACCATGCGTCGAGAGCCAGAGTCCATGCTTCCCTGCTTGTAGACAAAGCCGAGGTTGTTCCTACCCATAATAATCACTTCCTCCTGACCTCAGGTTTGGACCTTGGAAATGTACAGCCAAGCCCTTTGGCCTCAGTCTTGGAAAGTCCTTACACACATTTATCCTTAAGCATGGAAATAATCCCATTGACCTGAAAGAGCAGTGCTCAGAGGCCTCAGTGGCAAAAGGAGGAGGAGGAAAATGAGCTTCTCCTGCAGGATCAGAGAGGCCCCCAACTCACTAACACAACAATCCCCATTCTGCAATAATAAATCCCTCATCTCACAATTGCATTAAGAGATATTAACTTTTCCAAGCAACCTATGCACTTCTGATAGACAAACATCGCTCCTTGTACAGGATATCAACATAAAATTGGAAAATCAGATTTTCATCAGTTTCCACAATACACTGGTCAGTTTTGAACAGCAACAACTGTGTAATTGAAGAAATAAAGGAAAAAAAGCAATCTGTTTATTTGTTTTCCTTCCTTAATACCAATAACCAAAGCTACTGCAGAGAAAATGACAGTCTCTTTATGCAGCTGCTCCCCAGCTGGCATCTCATTAGCTTGTTTGTGGCATTACAAGTCCATGTTTTATCATCACTGACACTCATTACAAACGTGATCCCAAATCTGACAAGGAAGAGAGAACAAAGTGCCAACACTTTTGGAAGGTAACAAAGACTGCTTCAGAATCCCTCAGCACCAAAAAACGGGAGGAGGGAAAGTAGGGGAATACAAACAGAACCAGCTAAGGCTATTTCGTAAGTAAGTGCTTTCCCAGGGACACCTGCATATTCCAACAGAAGGAGCAATGAGCAGACAGCTCCACAATGACAGGAAGAAAATTAATTCCACTTTTGTCCTTCCACTCTGTTCGCTACAGAAATTAATATATTTTGGCTCAAGGATACAGTAATAAACAAGGAGAAACAAAGGCTGAGGATTCCAAACAACCACCAAAGTAACGTTCAGTGGTATTGCAGCACAATTTTCCCTTGGCAGGGTTACCCCAACTACAGCTGCTTGTAAGGAAATTCCTTCCAGGACACCCGTCCCCACGCGGCAATACTCACTGAGCACAAGGACGAAGCCAAGCCATGGGAGCAAAGGTGGCATTTCTGCAGAGGTCTTCAGAGTGCCTGTGCCCACAAAGAATCGCCTTATTTCAGCCAAGAAAAAAACAAATACGAATAATACTTAGTTGCAAAAAACAAACTTGGGTAGGAAAGCTAAAAGGCGCTCATTCAAGTAACTGCCTTGAGAGTAAATTTACACACATCGACAACCTTCGCAAACCCTATCTGAAACTGGATCCAAAGCACATGAAACTACTTGAGGGTACGCTCAGCCTGATCAAGCACAGCGCTGCGTGCGGAGAATTCAGAGTTAGTGAAGCTAGATTCACTGCTATCAATGCCCTGAAGTTGGTGGGCTCCTCTCCGCAGATGAGGATAGCAGCTTGCACAACCTGCTTGGATGGTGAAATGTGGCACTCACCTCCCAGCCACAAGTCGCTGGGTCCTTCGTGTGCAGCTCTCTGATCGTAGAGGGCTGCTTTTCACTGAGCAAACCAGGGTGTGTCTCTGGCTTCTCAAAATTACATCTGAAATTACAGGATGGATTTGGAGCACTGGACACACCTGTAAGTCCTTGAAGATGCAAACGTTTTACAGTACAAATAAAAGTGTGGGTTTTTTTTGTTAGTGCTTGGCATTCCCTAGGACACCACTGGAAACACTGAGGTCAAAGAGAGTCTGCGTGAAGTGAACAGGACCAGAGCAGTGAACAAGTGCATTCCCTCCATGCCCTGCACTTGACTCGTTTGCCATTCACAGGATGCAACAATTGTACAGCTCCAAAACTGTAATCCGTGAGATCACGGTCTCCCCATCAGCACAAACAGCCTTTCTCTCAACAAATCTGCACAATTCCTAGAACATAACTTTATGGGCTTTCCAATCCTGCCAGCTGCTCTAATTAAAACATTGCTTACTTTTTGGAATGAAGAGCTTGCATTGGTTGTAAGGGGTCTTTGTGCAGTAACTGCATGCTGCAGGAGCTGAAGAATGACTTGATGGATTTGTCCTGCTCCATTGGCTGAACAACACATGGAATGGGTCCTCACAATCTCCCCAGACTGACTGCATCAGCAGTCAGGGAGATACACTGATTTTGACCAAATATGTGTTCTCTCCAACTAATGGTAAGCCTATAAGCACTTCAGCAAGGAGAACTTAGCAGCAAGCACAATCCGCAAGACTAAAAGGGAGACCTGCTACAGATTTTAACAAGAGAGGGATATTCAACAGCCTTCCATCTGGTTCAGACTTCTTTTCTCTAACCCTTGAATCTGAGTCCTCAAGCCAATAAGAAATTGTCCACAGTAACCCTCAGTTTCTTTGGATGTAACCAAGTAACTCTGTGTACTCAAATTTGAAGATCTCTCTTTGGTTGCTTTATGGATGTTTTTTCAAGAGAAGGTTCTCCATAAGCCAGTTAAGTCCCAGGCTCAGGCTTGTCCCATCACGCCCACCTACAACTCATGTGTTTGTGGCAATGCAGAGAAAAGCTGGTGTTGACTCACAGCACCACCGCATACCCAAACCCGGCTCCCTCCCCACTCCCAGTTTTCTTAGCACGCTTGATATGTTTATCAGCTATTTTGAAACTCGTACAAGATTACTGATTCATACTTATTGTTTGTCTGACCTAGAAGTCCATGGGATGCCAAACACGAAAGCGACTCTTATCAACTTCCATCTAAGCTATCCATTTCTATGTAAACTTGAGACACACCATTTTGTAAATAATCAAACTCATGGATTCCCAGTTCAAAGCAAGAAGCTTCTCCTCCAGGAAATCAAAATGAAATCTCCTTGAGACAGATGGAAGATTCTTCAATCATGCTTCAAATACCATAACTTTCGGTGTGTTGTGCCTTTTGAAAAGTCAGCACTGCAAGCAGGCAGCTCACAAAGGAAGGTCAAAGAAGCCCGTGTTGCTGCCAAGCCCTGATCGTGCTGCTGGAAGAACTGTAGGTCCAGAAAAGAGTCGATGAAGAAAACAACATAGACCACGTGGCACAGCATGGCTCTGCATCTGCAGCCAGATCCAGCGCTCCTCACCAGGGGTACCCAAAGGTGAAACGGAAGAACAGGAAGGATCTGAAAAGCAGAAAAATCAACAGTCAGCCTCAACCACTGATGAGGAAACCAGGGGAGGGGGGCAACGCAGAGTGTCAGGATTTTCTGCTTGTGTTGGTCAGGTCATCATGCATACCTAAAGAGTTTGCCAAGCAACTCCCCCAATGGGGAGAGAAACCAGAGTTCACAAAGGCAAGGAGGAACTTTCATCTATAAACAAACTGTTATTTTCTTAGCTCTGTTCACAAGGTGGCTGAGCAGAAGCATCGAGTACCTGGCAAAATCCTGATTATTACAGCGAATGAGACTGGAGCGGATTTATGGCATTGTATCTGCTCAAGTAAGCATAAATAAGAGCTACAGCTTCCTGAAATAGGCTTCCAGCTAGAGGATTTTTGGATGTGATGCCACATTCAGACTGACCTCTTTGTAGCACTGGATGCTGGGAACAGCAGTCTGGCCTCCTGCAGGTTTTCCTGCACTTTCTACATGCCAGCCCAACCCAGCCTGGGGACACAGCCACATCAACACAGGAGCATCAGCCATGCATGGCAGCACAGTTTTGAGATGAAGGTAAGATTTGCAGATGGATGGCCAGAGAGGAGAATGTTGCAGCCTCTCACAAAGTGACATCACGCTGAAAAAGTAGATTTTATGCCATATTTCAGTAATAACCTTCATGCTAACCAGAAAGGATGTGGTCCATGAGCTTCATTCCTATTACCTGAATATCCTTAGCAGCATGAAGCAATTCAGGTAGCAGCTGTGACTAAGCCAGAATGAGATATTTGCAGCCCACACCTGGGTAGACAAGTCTTTCAAGGGACAGAGCCTAGCACACCCTCAGCTACCACCTCCCCAGAAGCAGAGCTCTCTCTCTCGTTAACTTCATTTCCACCACGTTCCCTTCATAAGCCCTGCTCTCCCCACCCTTGATGAACTTCTCTCATTTTGCAGCATCAGGCCTCTCAGTCACAAACTAATGGGAATGCAGAGCATGCAACATAAATGCTGATAAAATTCCCTGTTGGTACAGCTAGATATCCTGTCTCTCTTGAAAAGCACAAAGCTGGAAGAGATTTCAGTCACCCCTTGCACTTCGGTACTAGTGTATACATCTCCGTGGACAGAAGTGCCTACAGCCTGGCCTTGCATTGGCACATGAGGGAGATTTAGAGCTCACCTGTAAAAACAGTCACTTCTAGTTCAATGCCATTACTGAGGAGACCTCTCTCTGCCTCTCTTCCTTCTTGCATTCCTCCCTCCCTGCAAGCATTCCTCTCCTGAAACTGCAAATAATCCAATGCCTTCACGTCACCTCCTCCTCTTCTCAAATGCACAGATTTCTCTGCAATAGCAAGTAAGGAATGAAGCCTAGTTTTGCACCGTGATTTCTTAACACTCACACCAAAGGGTCAGGGCAGGAGGGCAGTCAATGAAACCTGCAGAGAGTGGGTAGAAGTGGGCCAGGCCTAAGACGCAGTTTGTGCCATGGGAAAATGAGTCAGTGAATTCACAACCCTCTACTCTCCCAGCCTGGCTGAGCCATCAAGGGTGGCTCAAGTGTTCTTCAGCAGCACTAAATTGTACAATTGGTTGCCGATGTGTTCCTGCCATGTTAAGCCAGGTGTGGCAACAGGCAGTAAATCCCTCCCGATCCCGTCTCCACCATGCACACCACACACCCTGCTCAACCCAGAGTCATTGCACTTCCCCATAGCTTTCATGCAGAACGCTGGGGGCTTTGGGGCTGTCTCAGAAAAGCAAGGCCTCCCATCAGTTGGGCAGAGCACTCCAGGGACACAGAGCCAGGCCAGCAAATACATGCTCACATCACAGACGAACTTCCTATCCAAACATGGGTCCAAGCACAAGCAAACTGCATGGGAGACCACTACTCCAGAGGGGCTAACGAGAACATTTGACCATGAGTTTGTACAAGATATGGTCAGGCTTTTACCAATGTCAGACCAGAGCTGAGCTCATCTGCAACCCTGCACAGGCTACCACAATTCACAGGGTCACACAGCCCTACTGCGTGCCCCAGAATCAGAGGGAGAGGTTTAAGAACAGGAACAACAAAACACAAAATAAAGTTTGCTGAAGAGAAACCAAAGGGGCAGTTAAAAAATAAAACAAAATATTGCAGGTGGCATAGAAATTTTATAAAGGCATACTGAAGGCTGAAAGCAAACACATACCACCGGCAAAGAAAATCAAACTGTCGTGATAGAACAGAAGGGCAAAGGAGGCAACTGGAAGTGTGGAGATACCTTTCAAAAAATTGACATTATTTTTCTGTTTCTACATTAGCTGCCTCGTGAAAAACAAAACTGTCAGGACCCAGCAGGAACAACATGATCCCGGTACAAAGAGAGGATATGGAGACATGCAACTCTAACAGCAAAACTAAATTAATTCTTTGTATCCATGTCCATCACACGTAGATACTAATAGAAGTCTAAGACATAAGCAGCTCCAAGACCACAAAGGCAGTGCTATGATACAGTCATCGCTTGCACTCATCTCTTGCTTTATCCTCCCTATAGAGATCTCAGGCTTACTGGGACTTGGCACACAAAGGAAGACTCCCCCACAACTGAATTAAGCCTCTGCGAAACTTCTCCTCTCCTTATCTCTCTAAAAATGCAAACAAGGAAACACTACTAAATAAATATCCACATTTGAGAACTGTGATTTCATTGGCATCAAACCAATCACTGCTCTATGGCTCAGTGCTTCCATTGCAGAACAGTCCTGCCCTCGCTCCAGCTGCTCTTGACTAAAACTGCTGCTGCCTACTTGCAGAAAAGAAAGGTAAATTAGGTTAAGCAAGGTTATACAGATTTCAGGGAAGGTAAATTGGGGCAGGAAAAGTTATACGATCTGTCTCATTGACGCATCTGTCACAGGATGGGGTCCAAGTCTGGGAGGGGGGGGTTGCAAGCTGGGGAGTCTCAGGCCAGCTGAGAGGGAGCTCCAAAAGCTGCCCTCCAGCATCCTGATTTTATATCCTTTTTACAAGTGGTTTGTCATGATGAGCAAGGAAGTTGAACTGTTACAAGGCATGCAAGCTGAAATATTGACCGGGGGGGGGGGGCACATGAAGACACATCTTTGCAGAAAAGCAGAGAAATTTCTGTTGGTTCATTAAGACCTCATTTTCAGTTCCCAAAAGCATGAGGGATTGTTCCTAGGTTAATCATCACACAGTTTATGGTCTCTGTGTTTTTGCCAAAGGCGGTATTTTCCCTTTTCCTTGACAACTTCTGGTCATAGCTCAGGGCCTTGACATGAGTACGAGGCCACACACTGTCAGGCACAGATGAAGCAAGTGGAGTGACAAAGGCATAGATACAGCCTTACCCAACCTGCATGGTAGGGGCACTTCTGGTTATCAACCAGAGGATGGCTGCTGGGCCTATGCGCGGTCTTGCATGGCCTCTCCCCTTCTTCAGGAGGCTACATTTGGGCCATGCTCCACGCTCAGTCTCAAGAGGTGTAGTAGTAAAAGTAGTAAAAGTGGCCACTGGTTCAGAAAGCAAGTGAACAATACCCTCAGACCTATTATCAGTGCAAGTGTAGTTTCAAATTGACAGGGCTGACCCTTATCTCGGTGCAGATCTTCAGAAGAATGCGTCAGCAGGTCACATCCAGCTCTGTGACTGTGGAATTGCATACCTAGTCGTTAAATGTCACCTGGAGAAATTTTTTTTATAAACAAGGCAGTACTTGGTTCAACACACAGCTTGTCTCACTTCTGCTTGCTTAAGCATTCGGTTACAAGTAGGGAACATGTGAAAATAAACATTATTGGCTTTGAGATGTTACTGTGCCCACACCTACAAATTCCAGAGGGGTCAACAAGAACCTGACACTGAAGGTTTGTTTCTGACAGCTCATGCAAGACCATCGATGCTCACCTCCATGCACTAACAGGTCTTCACTCAAGGCTACTTCTAAATTGCAAAGGAGAAGACAAGAAAGCCAAGGGTCTCAGAGACCCACCTACCTTCAGACAGCCCATTCCTTGGCCACCCCTGGGAAAAAACCCAGTCCTGATTTGTCCCCTGCTGCAGTAACTCCACGATAAACCCTGCTCTGCACGCTCAGCACTCCCAGAGCTATTCTCTGCACACTGGAAGGACCATGGAGACAAATAAAAAGGAAGAGGAGATGATTAAGAGTGGAGATAAAAAGGCCAAAGAGCACCAAATATTGCTAGAAGTAATACTCAACCATCAAATTACACCTTGCCAGAACTTTACATGAGATTCTGCTTCTTTTCTACCTCCTTCTCTTCTCTATAATCATGTTTGAGTTGGACAAAGTCAAAAACCATGTATACCTAACAGTCAAAGCTCCTGAATTATAAGCTTAATAAAACTAAAACAAGAAAAGTACTGTGAAGTCTGTTTTTCCTCTCTCTTGGCAAGGTTTCTGTTCATGTTAGTGACATGACTAGCAGCACTAGAGCAGAAGTGTTGTTTAGCAATGCACTAACCCTGTTCAGCTGCCCATCAGGGCACAAAGGCCCTCCTGACACATCAGCAGCCAGGTGTAAGAAGTATGACCAGCTTTAAGGTAACTGGCATATTGGAAAATTAGAGTTTGGCAGCGAGGCTCAGAGCTGACACGTGCTCCTGGGAGCCCAGCCTTGAAAGACTGCTTAGGAAGAACCAGGCTGTTACAACACTGGACCTTCAGCCATCAGTTCTGTCTGTACCATGAAACTCACACTATTAAAAGTATTTGGCATCTGGCACTCCAGGAACAGTGCTACTTGTGCCACATTCTCAATTCCTGTCTTTTGTGTGAACAGGTCCTCCCAAAGCACACACACCTTCTACAGCACCAGGTATGAAAGGGTGAGGTGCTGTGGGTATCCAGCAATGCTTCTGCTCCATCTTGCCCTGACATGAGTACCGTCAGCACTTGGACATCTCTACTATGCACTCAAGTGCAGCAAAAAATAGCTATAATTGTCAGGCACTCCTTATTCTCAAGTACAAAGCAGCTCTGTCTCTGTATTTTATAGCTTCTAGAAAATGGTCTCCTGTATGAGTCAGCTGCCTGCTAAAAAACTTTACGTGTTTTCAGTTGTTTCCCCTTACAGAAAGGCTGGCACGTTGCGATGTAACACAGCAGTCTGACCTCCCTCTCTTCTTTGTACATAGATAGACATGCACGGCTGCGTACATAGCCACCTACAGATGGTGATGTTATAAACAGCCCTGAGAGAGGGGGAATAAAGTGAGAGCCTGCCTCAGGAGAGCCAGAGATCCAGCTCATGAACTGGAAAGCCTACCTCAATTTGTAACATGACCGGCCCTAAGTCCCATCAAAGGCCCCCAGCTTTAAACATCCTTTTAAAGCACTTTCTCCCCACACCCACGTAGCACCTTGCTATGACCAGCAAGGAATTTAAGTTTATAGTAATACCATGCCCCTTCCAGGCAGTGCTTTGTAAAGCAAGCTAGAGAAGCATTATACCAAGGAGGACTCAATAAACCTGGCTGACCATCATATTCAAAGCAGCACACAGAGCCACATGCAAGCGTTTTGCCCATAGCCTGAATTTCCAGGACAGGAGAAATTCAGGTTATTAGAAGCAACATGGCCATAATTTGCATGGCCAAGACAGAGCTTTGTGCGCTCAGGATACCCCATCAAATTTCCTCAACCAACACCACAACCGTACCAGCCGCCTTCAACGATCATCACACCACTTCCTACACTCATAGAAAAGTAACTGTGTCCTTCAGAGCACCGAGCTTATCTCCCACATTGAACCTCCAGCCCCAAGGCACACTCCGCACAACTCCACGCATGCGCGCTCCCTAGCACGACAGCGCGCCTCGCTTGACAGCAGTGTGGCACCGCTCTTTTACGACAGTGTCGCAGCCCCCGCCCTCCCGCCGGCTGCCGCGCTTGACGGCGGCGCGGCCGCGATGGCGTCTCCCTTCAGCGGAGTGCTGCAGCTGACGGACCTGGACGACTACATCGGGCCCTCGCAGGTGGGTGCCCGGCGGGCAAACCGCGGCCCTGCCCTTCCCGGAGAGCCGTGGGGTCCGCCCTAGGAGCGCCGCCCCGGGGGGGTGAGTGACGGGACGCACTGAGGGGACGCGAGTGGCGCTCCGGGCCCGGGCGAGGCCCCCCGGCTGCCTCAGGAGAGCCGCGCTGTGTCTTCCCGGAGGGGTGAAGGGCACCGGGAGGGCAGCGGCTGGTCGGGGCCGCCCTCCGGAGTCCTGTGGCAGTCAGTTCCAGCCCCCTGTGGAAACTGATGATGTAAACGGGTCTGGGCGCAGCGCTGCCCCGCTCACCAAAAACCCCAAACTTTCAGCCTGGCCGGGTTGCGTTGGGCACCGAAGAGAACGGAGCTCGTCTCCCTCTGTAGGTGGGAACGAGCAGCGCAGAAGGATCAGAACCGCTGCTTTTCAGAACCCCCACGCACAGGCACAAAGCACTAATCCCAGACGTCTGCCGACGGCAAACTGCAGAACACTGTCCTGGAGTTAGATCAGTGCAATTGGATGTAGCAAATCCCCTTTGCTCACTGTGCAGTACTTGGGTTTCCCAGGGAAGCCTTTCTGCTTCAAATACTGGTTGCTTCATGCAGCAAGGACACGCGAGGAATCCCATGGCTTGTGCCCATAGTCTCCGATTCCTGAAAATTTCAGAAGGAAACTGCAGTGAAGTCAGGTTAAGCTTGGGGTAAACCTCTTTAAAGATACTGGCAGAGCAAGGGTGCTGCTGAAAGGCAAAACGAATTCTAGCTGTGGAAATAGGGCAAGGAGCCATAAGGTGCATAAACAATAAAAATGGCACAAAATGCTAAAACACCCATGGAACTTCATCATAGAACAATACAGAAATCTGGGAGCAGTCCTTCTGAGGCTGTCAGAGTCCTTCCGACGTGACATGAAACTTCATTGGCAATAGGCACATGCTGGCTGTAGCGGCCACGCCTCCATCCGTTACAATTTGCAGTGAGGAATGCACGATCATCTGTCAGTTTTGAGAGGGGCCGACTTTGCAGGCAAGCCTCTGTTCCTGTCAAGGCTCCTTAGAACACAGCTCTGTTATTCAGAAGGAACGCAGTCTCCTCTGGTTTTGGTATGATGCTGAAAAAGTGTTCATTCTGTAAAAAAGGGGTAAGCAGATTCTGCCTTTACATTTTCTCTTGGTGGTTGTAGACACAGTCAGTAGATCCAGCTTAACTGAAGGCAGAATAACAGGCATTCACTCTAGCATGAGTGCCTGTGTTTGATAATTCTAGTTTATTTTAAACTTGCCTTCCACATCTCATCACTCATCTCTTCACTGCTGTGTTTTATTTCTCTTTTAGGAATGTATCAAACCTGTAAAGGTGGAAAAAAAGCCTGGGAAAGCAGCAGCTAAGATCAAAATTGAAGCTGATGGGAGCTATTTTCAGATCAGTCAGGTATGCCTGATTTTTCTTTGCTATTGTGTAAAATACCCAGACAATGCAGATGGATTGTTACGTATTTAAATAGGTTACAGCTATTTCAGGACCAAGATGTCAGAATGCTGATGACAATCTTTTTTTCCAAAGTCTTTTTAATTATTAGTAAGTCATTCTGGTTTTGTGTCTGTCTTACGTGCTCTGAAACACTGAGTAGTGATTTTTATTCTCAGAGCAGATAAGCAGAGAATCTTTTTTCTGCTATCATTTTGAAAATATTTAATTCCTAAATTATTTGAGACAATGTGTTTTCTTACTGCATTATTTCATACAGTAGAGCGCTTGCTCAAAAAGGATTAAATTAGATACTCTTAAATCTTACTCTCTTTTTTTATATTATATTTTTTAACGATTTGTTAAGTAGCATGCAGAACTCATAAGGTAAGTTATGCTGAAGGATTTTCCTGTTTGCCCAGAGAAGATGAGAACTTCTTAGTTAATCTGGAGACAGCATTTTTAACTTCAGGCAGATGATGGTCTTTTAGCTTAAAAACATTTTTAAAAAAAAACCATTTTCTTCAATTGCCATGCCACGCACTCTGATACTTTGCCATACAATTCTCTCTTCAGTATCTCTCTAAGTTTTACACACACCGAAATTGCAGAACGTTCAGCATCAATTTTGAATAGTAACAAATTTGTAATCTGGTTACACAATCTCTTTAGAAGGAGTGAAATTCAAGATTCCTGTGAGGAAATGTTTGCAGTATTCAACAGTATAAGCAGCATCTGGTAGGGATGGCAAAGCTGGCATGCTCTCTGCAGTGTAGTGTTCAGTTCATGCTGGAGATTGGTACTTCAAGGCTTAAGATCTCCGTGGTCTACAGTTTTGTGGTTAAAACTGCAGCTGCAGTCTGTAGCAAGATGGGCCATATTTGCACCTGGGAAGGAATAATGCCAATGTTCTGAAGCAGTGTCAGCCCACCTGATAGCAGAAATGACTGTGGCCTAAACAAGTGTTCTATATTTAATGACAAGTTATTCATCTTGCTAAAGTTTTCCTAAAGTTACTCAATGTATTTGCTTGGGCATGCCAAGAAATTCCATTAAGATCAGCAAGCTTCAAAGATGCCTTCCTCTTTGTCTTACTAAAAAAAAAAAAAAAAGAAAAAAACTACTGCTGCTCATGATAAGCCAGGAGGGTAAAGAGGACAATATCTTTGTTACTAAACATAGTAAAGATGAGAAACTGCCACCCTGATTAATTCTGTACTGTGACCAAAACTGAGTCTCATCTGTTTCTTCCCAGGATGGAGGAGCACAGAAACTGGAGAAGGCTAAAATTACTCTGAACGACTGTTTAGCTTGTAGTGGCTGCATTACATCAGCAGAGAGTGTTTTAATCTCTCAGCAGAGCCATGAAGAGTTCTACAAAACTCTGGCTTTTAACAAGGTAGGTGACGAGGCAGGGGTGGGAAGGCTGCAGAATTTGTAGATCTTAGATTGGTGTGATGCATCTGCAGAAGCATATGTTGAAATTGTACACAAAAAATTAGCTTAAGAGATGTGGAGGATCTGAAATACACTCGCAGTACAAAGTAGATGTTTTTTCAAATTTCTAAAGAGTTGTTATAGGTTTGGAAACAGCCTTTTAAAATAGTAAGTTACTACATTAGAAACTTGGGACTTATACTGGGAGATATTCACTGAAGTTCTAGCGTGCTGCAGTACTGCATGTGCTACGTTAGTACTGTCTGAGCAGCTGTTTTTATTTTTTAAAGACTGCAGCCCCCAACGAGCAGAAGTTGGTGGTGGTTTCTGTTTCACCACAATCCAGAGCTTCACTGGCTGCAAAATGTAAAATGAGTCTTCTGGAAACTGCAAAGAAGTTGACTGCATTCTTGAAGAGTCAAGGCAAGTGCTGCATTGTGTCCTACTCATCACAGAGGGGGCTGCTGGGGTATACATCAGGCATAGATAGCTTTTATGAGCACACAAAGGTGATGTGAATTAACCTCCCCCCTGCATTCATGATATATATATTTTTAATTGTTTGCATTAAAATAAAATGCAAACTTTTTGCAACTTCAGTCACTAAATAAACTTGGAGTAACAGAGGGAAGGAGCTTTAAATTATTCACATTCCTCCTGTGACTCTTGCTCTTGTCTTACTGTGCTGACACTCTAGGGAAAACAGTTCTCTCCCAGCCACAGACTGATAGCTGTAAATAGGATGTGTAGTTTGCTGCTTGTATCTTCTTTGTGAATTTAATACGTGTGCTGTACTACTTAGGTGTGCACTATGTATTTGATACAACTTTCTCAAGAAACTTCAGCCTGCTGGAGAGCCAAAAAGAGTTTGTAAAACGCTTTCGAAAGCACTCTGAAGACAAAAAGGCTTTGCCAATGCTGGCTTCTGCCTGTCCAGGTACAGTACCAAATTAGTTATAGAAATAATGTCATTCTAATACTACACCCATACAGGAACTCAGAAAGCTAGTCAGAAAAGTTCACGTGGATTAATTTACTTAAAGTATCACTCTTTACAAAGGGATCTTGGTGCTGATAGTGGTAATGGTCTGTACAAATACCTACTGATCTCTCTAAATGGAATTGTTACACCTCTTTGCCTTTTGTGCTGAGACTGAAAGCAGTTATGAACAGGCAGTGAGCCTGGGGTTGATGTGCTGTGGGCAGAGGGAAGGGGTGCTTGCTATTTTTCATTGATTGCAACTGTTTGCTAATGATAACTCTTTTCAGGTTGGATCTGCTATGCAGAGAAAACCCATGGCAGTTTCATCATTCCTTACATCAGCACCACTAAGTCTCCACAGCAGATCATGGGCTCCTTGATAAAGGGCCATTTTGCAGAGCAGCAGGTAAGGTGTATTGAACACAAGCTGATATATTTTCCTGTACTGTTTACATTAAAGACTGCAGGTATTTTTTTTTCTGTCTTGCAAATTGCCAGCAAAGGCACCATCACTCTCACTTCTGTGATACCTACCAAGAAACTTGCAACTGGGACAGCAGCACTAAGTAAATGCTTTGTGGGCTACTTAAAATCTCTGTATATTATTCAGGAAGGCTAAAGCATCTGATTTTTCATTATCCTTGGGCTTATATCTCACTTGTCTGTGTGTGGTATTTTCCTGCTGTTCAAGGTTGGTGATTAAGGTAAAAATAAACTATCCTAGGACAAAACTTCAGTCAGTGCATACGTGCAGATCATGTCTCGTCTAAAAATTACTTGCTCTTTCCCAACTTTATGTTCTGTTTCAGTTTTACTTCATTCTGTTCTCAATCTTTAACCTTTGGAATCTGTCCAAGTGTAAGTTTGGTGCTTAAAGACTAACGTTACACTAATAGCCCAGAGTTGTCCAGCAGCAAACTTAAGCACCGTGTCTGATTGTATGATTTATTGCCCATTAATGAGCACTGGCTTAACAATTGCATTAAGCAAATGCTGACACGTGCATACTTGTTACAAAAACTGGCAGCTGTTATGAATATTTGGCACAAGGCAGTGAAACAACGGCCTTGAGTCAATGACTTGTTTCCTCAGTTTGTACTTATTTTGCTGGATGGCCATGAGGTTTTTGTCCAACTTCTGATCATTTCTTAGTTGCTGATGCAGGGGCTGCGTTTTAGTAGCATGGAAGAAAGATGTCATCTAACTAAACAGTTAGGATTTCTTCCCTGATTGACTTTGGATCATTTGCACTAGGAAAAGGAGGAGGGGGAAGACTGTGGAAGATCTTATGCGTGACATTTCCTGCAGACTAGAACTGGGTTCTTTGAGAGGAAAAAAATATTTATATATATTTTTTCATGTTCTGTAATAAAGGAGAGTGTTTCCAGAGGCATGGCACTATTCGTTTCATCATTCTCATTTGTACTTGGAAAACACCTCCCACAAGACAGTTTTGATATTGACCAGTGCAACTGTGTTGCTGTGTCTTTTTCCAGCACTTAACGCCTGATAAGATATACCATGTCACAGTAATGCCCTGTTATGACAAGAAGCTAGAGGCTTCCAGGCCAGACTTCTTCAACCAAGAATACCAAACTCGTGATGTGGACTGCGTAATTACCACAGGTAAGCAGAGCCAGTGGCAGTCCAGGAAATTTCTGGGACTATTTTACATTCATCATTGACAAAGGATCATTAACGCACAGATATTGTTGTACAAGTTATCTTCAATAATACCAATCATGTCCTGGTAAAGACTTCGGCTGCAGGCATAGGTACTGATCTGTGGATTTTATTTTTCTTTATCTCCAAAATAAGCTTTTTTATCTGTGGTTCTGTCTTAGGAGAAGTGCTAAAGTTGTTGGAACAAGAAAAAGTATCTCTCTCAGATGTAGATCCTGCTCCTTTGGATACCATGTAAGAACAAAATCTCATTTGCACCTTCAAGCATGTTCTTTTCCATCCAGTATCCATATCAAGTGCAACAGAATTCGCTTTCTACTACTGTTTTACTATGCATAAATCTGCATGTGTTTGCACTGTATTTGTTTTCTTGTGTCAGTAATTTTGAATCAGTACAGTTGTGCATTAAGTACTTCATCTACAGAATAGGATGAACCTGTCACTATTTGCTAGATTTTAGTAGTCCAAGGGTTAGCAATTCTTACTCTTAATTATCAGAATTGCCAAACCTGCTCAGTGAGGGTATAATTCCAAAATAATTGTGTAGAAAGTACAAACTGTATCACAATTATTCACTTTAATTACTGTTACAATATAGCTGGTGAAATCCCCATAAATTCTACCTGCAAGAGTCTAGGTCAGTGATACAAGCTTGCTGTTAACAAAGCCTGTTACAGCGCTGTACTTAGTTTGCTTCTGTCCCTTTGTTATCTGAGCTACTGTAAAGATTCTACTTTTAAAACATAAAATATTTAGGTCACTCATCTGTAGGAGTCTTTGCAAAAACATGAGAACTTAAATGTGCAAACCAGATGAGACTTCAGGTGCATTAACTGAAAGCTAACATCTGGTTAAGTGACAACTGCAGAGATCTAAGAGACTGCAGAAATATTAAAATCAGATTTTAGCCCTCTAAATTGACATTCAGTAGTGGTTCCACATTGATCACTAAACCAAAGCATTCTCTTAGTCAGTTTATAAGAAATGTCTTTGTAGCACTTCATTATCATATAAAGAGAAAGGCTACATGTGTAGCAACCTTTATATAGTATGAAAGGTTGTTAACAGTAGGGTTCAAGTTCACTGCTCAGGCAGGGTTTTTAGGAGAGATTCTGACAGCCCAGATATGCAGCAGATAGCACACACACAGGGCGTGACACTGCTCTATTGGCAGCTGTATCCTTTGCAGATGTGACACTGTGGTTTATTTCTAAATAGGGTTTAATTTTTTTTCCTGGTACAGCTGAGTGCCATTGACAGCCTTTGCTCAGGAGATGCCTGATGTGCACGTGTACAATCCCAGAACTATAAGCAGAAGTGTCCTTACATGAGGCCCATTTCTTAGTTCTGCTTTTATTATCAGTCACTTCTGTGTTTTGGTGCATGCACATAAGGCATTTTACTAGCACAGATGTATTTATGCATTCTGAGTTTATGAATCCTTCCAGTATTGTCTTTTTCTAAAATGGTTTATGCACAAATTCCTTTCACATCTGAAAATTGTCCTCCCATGTAATAAATGTCTGCATGGCTGCGTCCCAAAAAGTCACCTTCAGCAGCTGCCCATGTAAATAAGCATTTCTGTTCTGCCTGCTCTGTTGTTATTACTACCAGCAGAAAATCAAGGAGACTGAAAAAACATCCTGCAGTGTCTGGACTCAAGTTAGGAAATAACATTATGGAAGTGTCAGTTATAACATAGAACAAAATGTCTAATGACTTGATAACAATCTCTGGCTAACTTCTTGGGAGTGCTTTCTGAGGGCAGTGCCTCGCGCTCGTGGTGATAAAGCGCCTCTCCAACCTTTTGCAAGCTGTAACTTACTCAGTAAATTGACTGCTTATAAACAGCACGTATTCCTGAGAACTTGGAGCACTAACATAGGCAGTCCAATGGCTGTTGTTCTGCTTTGTCCTCCAGCACGTGGAAAAGCCCATTGAGAGGTTATTACATTTGGCAGCAAGAACGAGATAAAGCGCCAGAAATCCCAGGACTTTTGCTGTTACAACCGCTCGCTCCAGGCCAGCACTGACGCTCACTGGCAGCCTCATTTTAAGAGAGTTGCAGTACGTGAGGCCAGACACACTGAAACATTTCATTAATGAAGCTCAGTTCCTGTAAACAAGATCAAATTAAAAATAGTTTCTGCATGCAGTCACAGGCTGAAGTGTCGCCTTCTGCAGTTCTTCTAAAGCTGAGATTTTATCTGCAAGAGGCAGCATCTTCGATTTGACTTGAAACTATTTGGCCTGCATTCAAGTGTTTTCCCTTCTGCAGCTGTTAGTAGGAAAATGCAAGTGTCACTGCCTGATGAGCGCTTAGAAGCATGTCCCTCATCTGATTACTCTCTTGTAACAAAAGCTATTGTTGTAGCTTCCAGCTGGTGAGCTGTTTTCAAGAAACACTATCTTGACCTCTGAATACTTGGTTGTGTTTTGGCAAATCAGTGAGACGGAATTACTTGTGCAGAACTTGAACATATAAGCTCTGTTTTTACATGAGCGGGGTTGTTCAACACCAACAATGCGTTGAACTTGAAGCAGGGTCCTGCTGAGGGCAACCATGTACAAGGCAAATGCCCTGGCACTGTGAGGTTTGTTCATCTGTACATTTTATCACTTTCTTAACCACATGAAACCACAGCAACAAAGGTTTCATCTCCGTGCTTGGAATCATAGCACCAGAACCTTCCAAAAGTGTTCTCTCGTGTCCTGGCAACCATGTCTAAGTACCTGGTTCAGTAATGAGCTCAGCTTTTGTTGATGCTGCAGAAAATACTTCAGGACTGCTGAAATGCCTCTTGACTGAGATGACTTCTCCCTGATTGTGTTTTCCAAGGGAAGCATAGGCTACATGGATCCATACCACCAATGCTTCATCATTTCCCTCCCCCCATTTCCAAGTATAACCTAAGATGTTTGTAGATCCATTGAACAGGAAACTATCAAAAAAATGTTGACTTGAGACTTCTCAGGCAATTGCCCTCTAACTCAAGTGTTCCCAGATATTTTTGGTGTGTGAAGATTAAGTTGGCAGTGAGGTCAGATCTCGTGAGGGTATTTCCACAGTTTGACCCAAAGAAATAGAGACAGCATAGGGTTAAACCTGCAGAGCCTGAAACCATAAATAGTCTGTTCCCAGGAGAAAGGGAAAGGCTTGGAGCTCAAAGGGAGCTGGTGCCTGGCTTGTTCTGCTGCTTTTCAATTCCCTGGATGAACAATTCCGCTATCAGAAATCTCACAAGACTCACAACATCATGTTTCTATTAGTAGTACTGAAGCTATTTTGGCGCTGAGCTAATGAAACTTCTGTTTGTTTGAAGGAGTGATGAGCTTTGTGCTGTCTGTTCTGTTGAATCAGACTGCTAAAACAGCTTCTTTCTTCCCTCCCCCAGGTTTAGTAGTGCCACAGAGGAGGAACTCACTGGCCACTCAGGAGGTGGCTCTGGTGGCTATTTGGAGCACATATACAAGCATGCAGCCAAGGAACTCTTTGGCATTGAAGTGGATACAATTCAGTACAAACCTTTAAAGTATGAAGTTTAAAGCTTTTACAGCAAGTACTATTCTTTTTTTTATTGCAATTCTGTTCATGCTGTTATCTTTCTGATGGGTTTCACTTTCTTTGCAACGTTAAATGTTTTCCTTTGAGGCATGGGAATTGGCTTCTCACTCCCACAGTTGCTGAGCCGTAAATCAGCCAGCACTCCATGCAGCCTGGCCTTTGGAGACTCCAAACCCCTTCACCACCCACACACTTTTGGCCTGATGGATTTTCCCACTATCAAGTTGCAGACCATTTTTAGAGCAATTTAGAAGACAGAGCTCACAGGGATCTCAGTTGTCTCACCTGCAGTCAGGCTGATAGAACAGCTTTGTAACTAATCTAGCTAGCACAGAACAGAAAAATCTCATGCCAGAGCTTCGGAGCTGTGCTGTAACTCTGTTATGGTTTAGACAGAAAGTAAGTCACTTAAGCTTGGGTTCAAAGGCCAAAGAGCTGCAATTCCTGCTAGCTTCCCAATCTTAATGTACCATTTGTAATGAGTTGTATCCTTGATTAGCAGTATTGATGGTTATAATTCTCTGGTGTACAAAACAACAGTCCCTCACAGTCTCAATACAAGATACTCAATAAAAGTCAAATTACTTTTATCAAGAACAGGCATTCCCACTAATGTTAGTAGTCTGGAAGTCTTCAGTGGCCATTTGTTCCCTAGTTTTATGATGTGCTATGATCTGAAAGCTTCCTTCAGTGGCCTCCCTGATGTATGAGTTGGCTGAAGCCAGCTCAGGTGGCCTGTCACAGTGAAACCTTGGTTTGGGTTCCCTTTGCTTAGGTTTTAAGGATGTATTCAACACGGGTGTTCTTCAGCAAACTCAGTTCAGTGGGTGCTCAAACAGGAAGAATCTGAAAACGATTTGTAAGCTGTTTCCTTCATCTGTTTTGTTTGGGTGGCAAAGAAGTAGGACAGCTTTCCTGAATAAGAATTCACAAGAACTTGTGTTTCAACACAGGGTTCTTTGAAGCTTAAAATAGAAGTTCATTTGGATAAGACATTTCCTCTCCTCTTGTTCCTCAGAAACAAGGACTTCCAAGAGGTGACACTGGAGAAGGATGGAGTAGTTCTGCTCCAGTTTGCTTTGGCATATGGGTTTCGAAACATACAAAACCTAGTGCAGAAGTTGAAACGAGGGAAGTCACCCTACCACTACGTTGAAGTCATGGCCTGCCCATCAGGTGAGACTGCACAGAGATTACACTGCTACAGCTCATCACTATAGGAACCGTACAAAATGATGTCTAAAATAATAAGAAACATTGACAGCTTCTCACATTCTTGGTATTGTGGCAAAACCTTCAAACGCTCTTGAAACGTGATAGTCACAGCATCAGAGTTCAAAGCAGTGTATGGATTTTCCTACCTGGAAGCAAGTAGTTCTTCAGCATTTAAGTAATTACAGTTAAGTGCCATGTTGAAATTTCACGCATAGAGCTTTTAAGGATGCCCTCCTGACTTTAAGCTCTGCAGTATATACAGAGATTTATCCTCTAAAACTGCATAAATGTTACACTTTCAGAGAATGCTTGTTGTAGCTAGTGGAAAAAGTCATTGTTGTCCTCCCTGATCTGCCTCTTGCAAGATCTCAATTTTTCCCCTCTAGGCTCTTTTTCAATCTATGAGCAGAGTACATGCAGTTGTAACCCAGCCTGCAGTGATGCTGAGCTGCCACTCTTGGCTATTTACAAACAACTGCTCTATTCCAGAGGCTCCATGCAACTTCCAGCCTAGAAGGCTGCTCAGCACCAAAGAGCTGAGAGCTGCTTAAGGCTTCCCACACACCGTGCAGTCCAGCATTTATATCACACCTACACCACAACAGCAAATTCAAAACACATCCTAAGAACATTTATCTTACCTTCAGTTGAGGCTGCAGGGCTGTGCTCACCTAGCTGCCATTCTGGGTTCATTTTTCTTGGAGAGAGAAGAACCAGCCCTCCCTGCTTCTTATCTTCTCTCTCACTGGCACTTCCCAGGATGCCCTGGGCCCTCTATCACAGCTGGGCTGAATTAGCATTGGGTCACACCGGGCCAATGATCTCCCCTCTAAGGCTGCTACCTGCCCTGCTGGTGTTAGATTACTGGGGAGTAGAACACAATTAGAATGGTGTTTTCATCTCTGTAACTGTTGACAGGTGGAAAGTCAGTTGTTGTTAATTCAATTTTTTTTTTCCCTGGTAAAATGAAAGCAATTTGTAAAACTCAGTGATGTTTTCCCGCTTTGTTGTACTTAGGTTGTTTAAATGGAGGTGGCCAGATCAAAGTGGAAGGTGAATCCAGCAAGGACTGGCTTCAGCAAGTTGAGAAGCTGTATGAATCTCTTAGGACTGAAATTCCAGAGAAGAACCGGACTGTAACCGACCTGTACGAGCAGTGGCTGGGCGGCACTGAGTCCGAAAAGGCAGGGAAAGCTCTGCATACAGAATACCACGCAGTGGAGAAAACAAGCACTGGATTTAACATCAAGTGGTGAAGGCTGATGCTGGAAGCAGACTGGGAGGCCCAGATACGCTCAGTGCCTTTTAAGTTGATTGTATTTAAGATTCTCAAGAGACAGCTACAGTTCTGTGCCGTCACTGGGGAACTGCAATTTCGTACTCTCAGTCAGGGAGGAGCAAATGTGCAAAGAGGCAGGCAGTGTTAATTCCTCAAGCTTTATAATTACTGAAGTGATATGAATAAAAACTAAACAGTGACTTAAAGTTTGTTAAAAGAAGCAGTAATGGACTTAGGACTATATCTTAGGACTAAATCTGCGCTCCCTTTGCAATCCTATCCCTACCAGAACTGATGGGTTTAAGGTACTGAGGAGCTTGGCTTGCAGCAGACTGCAACCTCACCACCAGGAGCTGTGTGCTGCATGAGAACATTCCTCAGCCAGGCCTCACTGTGTTTTCACAGCGCTGAGCTTTATGGCTGTCTGCGCTAGGACGTTCTCCTTTAGTTATAAATGGTCTCATTAGGCCCTGGGCTCTGTTCTGTGTCACTGCCCCTGACTGGCTGCCCTTGAAGCGCAGCTGCAGCATCTTTGCACTGTCAGAGGGGCGGGCCCCAGCAGCCCACAGTCATGAGAGAAGCGTTGTCCCCAGGGCTGCTGTATGGTGTGCCAAAATGGGACTTGAAAGAATGTTTAAAAACCAAAAGCCATCTACATTACCCTGGCCCCAAGTCAGTTACTGACAAATAATATCCTTGCATCCAGAGAAAATTGTTTTTACATCCTATCAAGTGAGAATGAATGGCCAGCTGTCTTTTTGACAGTCCTTGGTGTCTCTGAAAGGTGTCAGTTTATAAAAGTTGACAGAAGAAGACAGAGATGTAAGTGTTACTGCAGGTAATTACTGGAACAACCCAAGAGGTTTGCAAAAATACGCCTGGCTTAATGCAGTGTATTGCAGAGCCTTGCCAGGTGACGTGGATGCAAACGATTCGTTGTGGGATGATGTGTGCTTGTCTCGCTGTCTGTATTTCTACATATGGATACTTCCAGAACTATTTACAAAAAAAAAAAAAGTGAATGACTAACTCTGTTTCGGTCTATTTCATCTGAATGTCAGTTTCCTGAAGTGACAGCGTGTATAGGAAGGGGATGGTGGCAGTGGGAGGTTTGCAGCTGCACCTTAATTCAAGGTGAAGGGATGCTGGCAGATGCGGAACCTCCTTGTCCCTGCTGCAGCTGCAAGCGAGTGCTAGCTTAACAATCACATTCTCATGTAATATTTCTCCTTTTCCCCGTTACTGCTATGTGGGGCAGCGTGACTGCGGGAAGGAGAATGGACGCAAACTGAGCACAGAGCAGCCACATTGCTTTGCTCTTTCAGAACAAACATGGCACTGGTTACTGCACGTAGCCCGGCCCGAAACCTTGGCCAGGCCGTCTTCAGAGATAACCCTCACTGTTACTGCAGACCTTGTGCTTAGGGCTGTCAAGAAGCAAAGCTGCCAGACCTTCACCTGCCTCATTTAGCAGCTTCTCTGGCAGCCTTCCCTGCATCCTCCTCCAGTCTTCGTTAAAAATAAGCCAACAATGTAAAAGACAATTGCAGTGGTTTTAATTAAAGGCTTTACATGTTTCAGGCGCTGCTGATCAATTAGTGGATTCACAGTGTTGATAAGGCAACAACCTCCCTCTGCTCCCCCGTCCCTTCCCTGCTCATTTTACCAGCAGTGGTTGCGCTCAATGCTCTTTTCCATGTGTAGTTCTGTAACACACAGTGCTATGCTAAACCATAACATTTCTGTCTACAGCAAGAGAGAGAGAGGCCAGTGCCAATGCAAACTAAGTCCAGTACGCTGAAGTGCTGAGTCCATAAACTTTGTACATCAGTGCAAAAGAAACACATTCTGTTTCTGCTGAGAACATGCACGTCCAGCCAGAAGTGCACCATTCAGTACAGCTGGATGAGCTGCAGGTTAAACCACCAAGGACCCACATTCACTGTGCCTTCTCCAGTGCCCAGGTTACCAAATGCACCCGGTGCAGCTCTCCCAGGTATTCGTTCTCACCACGGGATCAAGAATAGCTCAGATTTCACCTTTGAGCTGCGCACAGGTGCTGCCAACGTGAGCAAGCCCAGAGCCAGGCCAGGATCCCTGCCCAGGCACCCCAGTGCATCCCTGCTCGCAGCAAAGCACCGGGCAGTGCCCAGTGACAGCGGCCTGTTGGCATCGCCTGCAGCTGCACCCTGAGAGCATCTCTGAGGCAACAGCACTGAGGCAGCTTGTGCAGCAGGACTGATCCTCCCCCTCCTGGAGGGAAGAGTAGATTTTAACAACGTAACGTTAAAAAAAAAAAAAAAAATGCAGAGAAAGCAAACCTCAGTCAAGTTTCTAGCAAGGGAAGAAATGCCACAAACCAGGTTCGGTGCTAATGGATGCTATTCACAGTCCATGCACGGAAGATTCTGAAGTCGGTTCTATTCCAGTGTCAGCAGCTTTGTATCAGCACAGTCCAAAAAGCCACCGCACGGTGTGCGGGATTCGGGGCCCGTCTCCTCCATTTTCTCCACTGTTTGCATTTCAGCCTGAGCTCAGCGACGCCGCCCCGTGCGTCACGGCACTTTGCACAGCTGAGGTAAAGGAAGGCAGAGCTACGGGCTGCCCCGCAGCCACGCACAGAGCCAGCAGCACGCCCTGCCTGCCTGCCCTCAAAGAGAAAGCGGCACCGCTCCGTTTCGTAGTGCAACACCCCAGCAAAAAGCTCCACGCTTTTCTCAGACTTTAAATTAAAAAAAAAAAAAAATTAAAAAACGCAATATCGGTTTTGCGCAACGGTGCTGATTTTGCACACACTGCAAGCTGCAGCGCGTGGGAGCTGCTATCCCAGAGACACGGCAACGTGAACGCTTCATGCAACAGCCTTCCTGTGCTCTACCTTGGGAAAGAGAAATGTAACGGACGCGGAGTGGTGCAGTCCCTGGGTCCCTGCCCCGTCCCTGAGGCTCGGGGACACCTGACTGGGGCCATCCGTGTGCAGAGCTCCGTGCAGCGCTGTGGGTTTTGGGCAGCAGGGCCCAGTGGGTGCCTCCGCTCCGAGGGCCCCTGCGTGGCGGGGCGGTGCAGCCTCACTTCTTCTCCAGGAAGGGGGCGAAGAGCCCCCAGTCGAAAGCGAGCATGGCCTGGGGATGGGGCCGCTCCTTGGGCTTCTTGAAGTTGTCCTTCTCGGTGCGTAGAGCCCGCAGCACTTCCAGTGGCTCCTTCCTGCCTGTGAACTTCTGCACAGCCTCCTCCCTGCAGGGGCAATGGCTGCACTGGGACCGGGGTGTGACAGAGACAGATGGGGACAGAGCTCAGCCCCAGGACTGAGAGACACCGGGAGGACACTGGAAGGACACTGGGTCACCCTCCCTTCCCTCTGGGCTTGGTTTCCCCATCGATTCCAAAGCTGCTGGGAGAAGGGAGGGATGCCAGAATGGGGAGTGGACTGGGGGCAAAAGCAGCAGCATGGGGACAGAGCTGCTCCTTCCAATCCCACCCAGTTCAGGGCCAACACATGTGCATGCCCCCCACACCGATGCTGCTTACGTGACCCTGAGGAAGGGGTTGTAGAGGAACTCCTCCTGCAGCGTGGAGGGCACCGTGGGCAGATCCTCATCGTCCCGCTGCTGCGAGGAACCACAGGCGTCCAAACCATGCCAGCACCCGGCAGCCCCCCCCCCACCCCGCAGGGCACGGCCGCTTACTTTGGCCCAAGCCAGTTTCTTCTTCACCGCTTCGTTCTCTGGTTCCACTTTGAGGGCAAACTTCAGGTTCCGGACCGTGCACTCGTGGCCACAGAACACCTTCTGCGAGGGCAGCGTGGAGCACCCAGTGTTACACGCACTCCCAATCCCACCACACCCCACATGTTCCCATCGTTGTTCTGGGGCTCTCCCTAAGACGGGGCTGAGATTTTGGGGGGGTGGGGGGGTTGGCACTCACCGTCTCCTTGGGCAGAGCCCCCAGCACCTGGGTGAAGTTGGCGTACATCTGCTCCGCTGTCCCCTCCAGGAACCGCCCGCAGCCCCCCACGAACAGCGTGTCACCTGCAGGGATGGAGTGAGGGTGAGGGGGGGGGGAGCACTGCCCCCAAAGCCAGAGGGGTGCAAAGCGTTCACCCCGCGGGTTCGGCGGGCGCCTATCGGGAGATACCTGAGAACAGCGCCGGCGCATCCGGGGAGCCGTCCTCCCACATGAAGTAGCACATGTGGCCCGAAGTGTGGCACGGGGTGAAGAGGCACCGCACGCGGATGGCTCCGAACTGCGGGGACGGAGATCAGCGCCGGGCACGGGACGGGCTCAGAACCTCCTCCCCTCCCCTCCCCTCCCCCAGCGCCCCACGCACCGTCAGCTCCTCGTCGGGGGCCACGCGGTGCGTTAAGGCCCCGATGCGCTCGTCCGCACCGTACACCCGCAGCCCCGGGCACAGCCTGACCAGCTCCTCGTTGCCCCGCGCGTGGTCCCTGCGGGGGCAGAGGGGCAATGGGCACCGGGTACCCCCCACAACGGGGCGCTGCCCGCGCTCTCCCAGCGCCGGCGCTCACCAGTGGTGGTGGGTGCTGAGGACGGCGCGGAGCACAGCATCCTCCTTGCGGACGATCTCCAGCAGCTGAAAGGGACAAGAGGGTGAAGGGAGGAGGTGACAGCGCAGCGCTGGGTCTGCCCCGCGGCACGCAGAGGGCAGCGGGGCCAGGGAGAGGAATCGCCACCGTCCCCGGTACGGAGGAAGGCGCGGCCCCAGCGCTCGGGGCGGGGCAGGAGGGGCCGCTCCAGGGGGCGGCGGCACTTCGTGGCCACGGCGCTTTATGGCCACGGCGCTTCACGGCCGCCGTTCCCGCAGCCCTGCCCGCCGCCTCCAGCTCGCGCAGCCCCGCAGAGGAAGGACGCGGCCGAGCGACAGCAAGGAACGCGCCACCAGAAGCGATGCCCTCGGCACAGCGCGCAGCCCCGGCGGCTCTCACCCGCTTGGGGACGGCGGCGTCCACCGCGACCGCGTCCCGGGTGCTCTCGTCGATCACCAGGTACATGTAGTTGTCCTCCAGCACCGAGATCACCTTCACCTTCATGCTCCGCAAAGCCCCCGGCCCCGCCGCCGCGCACCCACGCGGGGGACGACGCGCGGAACGCGGCCCCCACCTGCGGGCAGCGCCGCCCGGCGCAGTGCGGGCAGCGGGGCGGGGCCTCGGGACTTCCTCCTCCTCCTCCCTCCCCCCCCCCCCCTCGTTCTTTCGTTCCCTCCCTCCTTCCTCCCCGCTGTCATTCCCTCTTTACTTCCTTTTGTTCCCCCCCTCTCTCATTCCTTCCCTTCTTTTCCTCCTTCCCGCTTTTCTTCATCCCCGAAATTTCCTCCTTTGCCTTTCCTTCTTCCCTCCCCTCCCCTTTTCCTTCTTCCTTCCATTCCCTCCCCTTCTTCCCTCCCTTCCTCTATCCACTCCCAGTGCCCAGGTCGCAGTGCAGTGGGTCCATTCCCCCCCAGAGCCCCCAGGCTGAGGCCGGGGCTGCACGGGGCGTTAGAGGAAAGCTGCTGTAAGTTGGCTGGTACGAAGAAAGAAAGAAGAGCAGGAGCTGGAGCTGCACCTGTTGCAGACTGCCACACCGCTTACAGTTGCGTTTATTTCCTCAGTGGTCAAGCAGCGGTCAGTACAGTCATGCTTCGTTGTAGCAGCACAGCATTCGAGTTAAGGAGTCAGTAACATTTTAGGTACCTTTTTTTTTTTTTAACCTGACGTACATAAAAAATTTAACTTCTTTTTTTAAAAAACAAAACCAAACCAACAAAGAAGTGGTGCTACACCAAACTCTGCTCGCACACTGCCACTTGACAACAGCAGGCCCTGGTCACAGCGGCTGCGAGCTCGTTACGGCATCGCTGCCCATCACACCCAGCAGGAGAGGAGCTGGCTGCAGGGTACGCGTGAATCACGGCAGCACCCCGCATCTGCTCCCACTGAACTCAGCTCTGCGAGCCGCAGCCTCCCAGCAGACAAATCCCTTCTTCCTTTCTGTCTACGACTACAAGTAAAGTACAGCTCGCACCCAGGAGCAGCAAGCAGGTGCCATGCAAGCGGGCTGCAGGTAACAGAGGAAGGGCATAAGCAACAGTGCAATCTCTGAGCCAGCACGCTGCCTGGAAAAGTTACTGCAGCGTTACGCCACCGGGAAGTGGTTTAATGCAGCCAGAAGTGATGCTCTGAATAAGCAGCAGCATGGAAGAAAAGCTGAAATCTTCAGCTGGCAACGCAGTTACTGCATTTTATCCCTCTTTGAAATGGAGACTGGTGAACGTCGCTTAAAACAGCCCCAGTGCCACAGTCTGTGTTCACATCAGGCGCCCACAAAAGTAACGGGGATTTGTTCCTGGGCCTCGAGCTCTGACCCATCCCCACTCCAGCCCCCAGCCACGTACCAACACCTGTACAATGAGCTGCATGTGACAGCTTGAGAGCCAGCAACAGAGGGATAAATATTCTTCATCATAATATAAATATGCTGTAGAATGTCTCAACAGAATATCTCAACAAGGGCAAAGTGCTTTTTTTTTTTTTTCCTTAATTAAAACAAACTAGAAACCTAAACAGGACTGTCTGGACCACGACAGAATTTCTAAAACATCTGAACAGCCTAAGTTACTATGAAACGACAATAAAGTGACACAAAGGCAGAGTGCTCAGTCCCTCGGGACGCGGAAGTTGTCCTTCTCTTTCCTGATGGCTCCCATGGTGCGGATGGGGTCGGTCTCCCCAGCGTGCTCCTGAACCGTCTTCTCCCTGCCAGGAGGGAACACCGAGGATGGTAAATGCACAGCCTGCAAGATAATGTCTTGGCTATGAAGCCACTGCTACCACATTTCACCTGCATCAAGGGGATACGTTTCATTTTAGACCAAGGACTCGGGGCTTCGGTGTAAGCCTATCAGCTCCTGCACCTTGAGGGGCATCATACCACACCCATCTGCAGTTCCCACACATCCATACCTCACTCGCATGAAGGGGTTGTACGTAAACTCTTCTGCAATGGTGGAGGGTATGGTTGGCTCTCCACTGTCATATTTGGCCTAGAACAAGAGAAAGAGTTCTGCCTGATGAGGAATGTTTTGGAGAACAAGAAATGTCCTGTGTATGAGCCACGACGGGTAAAGTGCTCCATCTAACTGCCTGAACTGCTCCTCAGCCACACCATCAGGCAGACAGGGCCAAGGTGCACACGCAGAGACCGGAGTCCCAGGTCCTGAGTCTTTCCTGGGACAGAGCTGATCCTCTTAGAGTGGGTGAAAATCAGCCTCAGCCTGTAATGGTACCAAGATGTTCCCAGGGAGGGTCACATCTCCACAAAACAGCAAAGCGCGCTCTCTATGCCCCTCACACAACCCTGCTCTCCAGCACATTGTTCCCCCAGTTGCACAACTGTATTGTCACGTCTCATTCTCAGCTCCCTCTCCTCAGCCTCTTTTCCCTCTACATTGTCCCCTCTTTTCTACCTCCTCAGGGAGGCTCTAGCCCCACAGTAGCACCCAGCAAGTCAAGGGAAAGGATGGATATACTCACCTTGGCCCAAGCAAGCTTTTCCTGGATGCTGACATTGTTGGGTTCAACGTGTCGAGCAAATTTGAGGTTGTTGATAGTGTATTCATGGCCACAGTAAACTCTCTAGGAAGAAAAAATCCCACATGGTAATTCTGAAGGTATGAAGGTGGACTGCTGGGTTTCATCAACATTAACAGACAGATGCAGGCAAAGTGCCAGGAGCTATCAGCCAGTACTACGTGCCAACTTACAGGTAAGCCTCATGAAAGAACCCATGTGTCCCAGCCCTGCCCCAGCCTTTGTTTCAATTAGCAGCCTCTGCTCTTCCCTCACAGAACACAAATGTATTTGGAGTCCATATTTCATTCTCTAAAGAATCCAGCTACTCAGCATCAAAGGCAGTTCCTGACATAAGCAAGCGTTCCTTCAACGCACGAGAAATGTCCTCATCAAACAACAGCGTTACTGGGAAGGCAGATTTGTTGATGTCTGCAGTAGCTTCTGGCTGGTTAACGTCCTAGCACAAGAGTTTCGTACCGTTTCAGGATCCAAGCTGCCCAAAATCTCAATCAACGCTCTGTACATTTCCTCAGGGGTCCCCTCAAAGAACTTCCCGCAGCCAGCCACGAACAGCGTGTCACCTGCAAGCGAGGTGAGACATGGCATCAGGACCAGACATGGCTCCTCACACCCAGGTGTGAGCACACGCTCCCACAGTGTGGAAGTTAGGTTGGCTGCACTAGTAATAAGGAACGAATGCCCATCCAGAGCCAGGAGCACACAGGCAGAGGGGGAGCTTGTTTCTCTGCAACAGACTGCCAGTGATGTAACCTCCCAACTCCTCACCTGTAAAAACTGCAGGTGGCTCGGAGCTATTTGGCTTAGTCACATAATAACAGATGTGTCCAGAAGTGTGACACGGCGTACAGAGGCATTTCACATTAAGAGATCCCACCTGAGAAGAAGGCAGAAGACTAGAGCTTAGGCTACTGTCTGGTAGCATTTGTACCATTAGAAAAGAATTGCAGCTATCACAATGGCCTGGCAGTCCTACAGACAAATTCTCATGTAGCTGGCCAGTAACGTTAGCTCTTTTCCTGGGAGAGTCCAGCACAAGAATTTTATGGTAGGGACTTGGAATGGTGCTGTTTCCTCTTAGCAGGTGTTGTTATAAAGAGAACTGCCAGCTTTCTTCATTTGCATGCAGAGTGACTCAGCGTCTGGTTGGCAGCAAGAGCAAATAGATCCAGAGCAACGCAAAATCCTAAACAAAGTTAATCAAGCGTAAAAAGCTCCAAACAAAAACGAAGCTGAGCAGTAGAAGTGGAAGACGCTCAGGAAAATGGAGGAATTAGACACATTCATGAGGACCTTTCCCTCACAGTCTTAATTTGCAAACCTTCCCGTGTTTTTCTGCGCTCCCTTCTTTGCTGCTGACCCCCCCCAGAAAGGTGCACTGCAGGACTAGCAGTGCCATTCATGCCAGCCTGCGCATGTCACAGCAGTTGATGCAATCTGCCAGCTCATCTACAAACAAACAGCCACATTTCAGCAAGGTCTGCCACTGAAGCTCTGGAAGAGCAATGCAGGCAGCTCGCCCTGCTGGCCCACTTTCTCTTCAGCCTGTATTTCAGCCTTCATTCAGAGAGGACCACTTGCATTTCTTCAGTGCTAACCAGGCTGTAAGCAGAACACAAGCCCTGTGCTTTCATGTTGTGGCTCTGACCACTCCAGCTAAGGTAGCTATCCAAGAACAGACAGACATCCAGCATGACATACAGGTGTCTGAGCAATACCAGAGCTACCATCAACAAAATATCACTGGTTAGAAGGAAACAGAGGGGTTACGGTTCATAGTGCTGGAAAAGGGGGAAAGATGTAGCTGAACCATCAACCACCTCCGAGAGACATTAAAAAGCTAAAAAATGCTGTGACACAAATGGAAGATGTCCCCAACCAAATCCAGAAGCTCACTCCCTTTACCTTGAGTGACGTAAGGTGAGACACTTTCTGTGTCAGTGCTCCAACTCTGCTGTCTCCCCCATACACACGCAACCCCGTCTCCATCTTTACAAGCTTCTCATTTCCTCCAGCATGGTCCCTAGAAGGTCAGAAAAATGGATTTTGCTAAGGACAAAGACAAACTGATTGTAACTCACATTGCAATGGCAACATCCAGATGATCATCAGTCTCCCAGTATCCAGACATCTAACACCGTCCTCATATTAAAGGGCATGCTACATCAGCACTAGCAGAGGGTTCCTTTAAGTGCCAGTTAGGAAGTGCTGGTGGCTGCAGAGCAGCAAGCTCGGGGAAGATTTCAACATAGGACCTTGGTCACTGTCTCTTCAACAAGTCCCCTCAATTTCACTCCTAGTTGGGAAATAACAAGTTTAGAGGATCACAGCCAACTGTCCATTAACTACAGCACTGGGAGAGCAGGCTAATTGGGATATATGCAGTTCAGTGGCCTCACTCCACTGCTACTCAGGTTCAACATTGCAAAACTGCTAAAGCTTTACGTCCCTGGCAGAGTTAATGTGCAATCCTGGTAACGCTCCCACAACGGCTGACTATGCTTTAGAGGCACGACCTAGCAACTCACTGCAAGCCTGCTGCCTTCTGCACTCCACACATACACTTATTTCACCGACCTGCTGGAATAAGTCACCACTTCAAAGGCTAAAGGCACTGACACAGAGAACTTGTTGTCTACAGAATGTACCTGGTCACAGCAAGAGTTGCTCTTAGGAAAGTCTGGCTTGGCTCCAAGCTTTTCTGTCTTTGTTGTGCACTCTGCTACTTCATGCTTATTTCTCTGCACTTCACTTTCTGATGTGCTTTGGAGCAAGAAATGACCAGACTGTCCTTCCTCAGAGCTACTCAGTGGCTGCAATCAAACAGCAGTTGGGATAGCTTAAGCATGACCAGTCAGGCAGCCTGGGCATGTTCTAGTGGGGATCTTGATGTAAGCAACTTCAAAGCAGCCCTCTACGTCCAGACCCATTGGTACACTCATGGACCTGTGTGCATGGCACAGACTCTGGAGATCACAATACAGCAGACAGTTACCAGTGATGGTGTGTGGTCAGGACAGTGGTCAGCTTCACGCCATGCTTTTTGACTGCATCCAAAACCTGCAGACACAGAGCACAGCAAGAGCATTACGACTCGCTTACACAACACACCTGGTGCCTGCTCTACATGCAACGACTACAAAGTTTAAGAGCCACACCTCCATGCAAAAGTCCTGCTGACTCTGCAGAGAACTCATCCCTCATCTTGTAGTCATTACAGATCAGGACACAAGCTCTCTGATCCAGCTGGGCTGTGACTAAACCCTCGGTCCTATTTCCTCTTTTCTGCACATGAGCAAACTTAAGGGGGAAAAACAAAATCGGGTCAGTAACTCCTGAAGGCACGGAGAAGCTGTCTGAAGCTCAGAGCCTCTGAAGCCTTGTCAGCACACAGGAGAGGCTAATATCTCCTGACTTTCCTCCAAGCCTGAGTCACCCTGTGACTAATTCTCTTGTGTACGTGGCAGCGTGGAAGTATTCTAGCAGCACACCCGCTCGCGGGACAGCGGGCAGCATTACCTTCTGGGGCTGCACAGGGTCCACTATTGCAGCCTCCTTCGTTTCCTCGTCAATGAGGAGGTACATGTAGTTGTCAGTGAGCGCTGGGAGTAACTCCACCTTCATGTCGGCTTGCGTGACCGTCTTCGACTTCCTCTGCTCGTGCTCTGTGTGCAGGAAGACAGCTCGCAGCTGCGCTGGACCTGGGGACGAAAAACAAAATTCAGCTCATGGGAGGATCACGGTGCTCCGCAGCTTCACAGAGAGGGACGGGACACTGCTCGCAGGGGTGTGGACATGCAGGCAAAGCGCTGTACCTTGATCGGAGAGAAGATTTCAAGAGGCAGGAAAACAGAACAGAGAGGGAACACTTGGACAAAGGTCAGCCTGAGACAGTGACTTTGCAAAAAAAAAAAGCACAAAACGTCGTGTTACAACCAAAAGGAATTAAAAATAAAAAAGGAGAAATACAGACATTGCTAGAACAGGAATATCTGGTTCATTAAATGGGGAAATCTCATCTTACACAGTGCTGTGAAGGGAAGATGGGCTCTCTGTGCAGACAGCCCAATACCAGGCACGCACTGCAGGGAGCTTCCTTGCAATGGGCTGCCTTGATACAACAGCAGTGCTTCCCTATTTGCTTTTGCTTAAATGCTTAATTGAATCCAAGGAACAAATCTGATTCCAGATGCAAATAACCTGGGCACCACTTCCCCCTCACCCTTTTCAACTCATAGATACTAAGTTCTTAAAGAAAGAACCCAGTCACAAGAAGCTCTGCTGTAAAGAAGGGAACAAAGAGTGTGATGCCTTCAGTTGCTGGGGACCACACAGCCCTGGGTCCGTGCACACACAGGGAAAGAGGCAGCAGTCTATGACAGAAGCCAGTAAACACCCAAGGCACAGCACTGAAGGTGCGTGCACAGGGCTGGCTCAGCTCCTGTCTCATTTTGCACCGCTGACCCTAAGGCTCCAACACTTGGTGCTCAGCACCATCAGTGCCAAAGGGAGAGGCCACCACACTGCTAATCAGCCTGGCCCACTCTCCAAGCAGTCCCTGCCCACCTCTGATAAGAGAGAAGAGGCCTGGCAGGCTGACCCAGCCACCACAGCGAACCCGGAGCTCTGCAGGGACACAACCACAGCACTGCAAAGCTGAGCGCACAGCTCTGAGCCAGGTGTGCAGCAGATGCATCAAGGCCCCTCTGATCCTGCCCAGAACGTCCTCCCCTCCTGTGTCCACCAGATCCCTTGTTCTACGGGAAGGTTAAATTAAATGCAGTGCTGAAAAGAATCCCGAAGCACAACAGCGTAGGCATGCACTGGGGGTTTGACACGGTGGGCATGTAGTGCTGAAGGACGGATCCATACCTGCCAAGTGTTCCTTTGGAGCAGAAGTGTACTTCCAAAAAAAAAAAAAAAAGACAGAAAAAACAAACCCTTACTATTGCTCGATAGGAAAAGAACTCAAGCAATTGCTCCTCAGCTGCTCCCTAACTTAAAGCACTTTTGCTTTGGACACTGTCCTTGTTTATGTAAGAGATGCAAACTGGAAAAAAAAAAATTGAAACACAAGAAAACAGAAACTTAACTCTGAGTCGAAGGAATTACTCACATACTTAAAATGCCTTCTTCCTATGAACCATTTCTAACCTTGGCCACGATCCTGATGCCTCTTTGCATGTTTAATTCACAATTCTGGCACAACAAACAAACAAACTGCACCACAGAAGGAAATGGTTTTCTAAAATGCAATTTAAAGAAAGGAATGGGAAAGCATCCGCGCAGTATGAAACCCATTCTCAAGTCCCATCTGCAGCTGAGCTGCGCCCTTCAGTCTGATCCAAAGCTGTCACGCACACCCAGCACTGTTCTTACGAGCAGCTCAGACTCAGTTCTGCTCATTGAAGCTTCCCAGCAGCGCATAACCCCCGCACCTAACACAGAGAGCAAATCAAGATCACGTGCCCGCTCCAAAACGATAAGGTCCACTGACTCCGCTTCCAGCCGGCTTTGCACCACGTTTCCACCCCCCCCAGCGCCTGAAGCAGAGCAGCAGTGCCCTTCGGATCGCACAGCTCTGTTCAGGACGGGCTGCCAGCAGAGCCTGACTCTGAGAGGGGCAGGGATCGCAGGTGGGCAGCGTTAATGTTATCACAGCAATGCATACGTGCAGGAGGCTGAAGGCAGGCAGGCAGCAGGTCGTTAAGTAACAGGCTCCTTCAGAAAAAAGGGCGCCTTGTGCATTTTGTCCATAGTATTCTGTTTGACTCTGTTGTAAAGAGTGGAAAATTCCTGTTCCAAATGCGGCTGTCACACACGCCGACTGCACACACATCCCCAGGGTTCATCTCTGCGTCGCCCCATAAGGAGAAACACCACGTTCGTTTTCTATACGCTCTGCACACAGATGTTTTTGGGTACCAGACGAGTTACCCTCTGTAACCGCTGCCCCACAGGCAGGCTGCAGCACCCAGCCACGCTCAGTGCAATGCATGCGGGGTGTGCACCCACCCTGCAGCCCAGCGGCTCCGAGCTGCCTGCTCCTCGGCTCAGAATGCGTAGGGACAAGGTAGCACCAGGGCTCCAAGGCCGACAGCGGCTGCAGCGAATTCTGGCTCATTAAGGCCAGGTTTTAAAATTAGGAATGATGCAAAAGGCCACTGTGAGACTTACAGAGGCACCTTTAAGCTAAAGGCCAAGCTCTGATTTAAAGAGACGCTTTCAGAATTCAGGCCCCAGATTGTAAATGCACAGCCTCGACTTTTTTTTTTTCCTTCCCCCTCCCTTTTCTCTTTTGCATTAATAATTTTACATTATTATTTTACAATGCAATTTCCCATCAAACCCAGTTAAAATTCTACGCCTCGTCCCTCAACCCCTGTCCTCCAGAGCAACCGGCAGCACTCGGGCAGCCCGGCAACTCTCCAGGATCCTCCCAGATCCCCCCACCACCACGAACAGCGCGAGGCAGCAGCTAAGCAGACACTGACCTACTTGGGGCTGTGAGTCAGCTTAAAACGCCCGGCGCACCCCTGAGCAGCGAAAGGAGAAGAGAAACCATCAGCAAACTGCGGAGCTTTGCTAGGGGGAGCGCCGCCAGCCCCGGGCCGCCCCCACCGCGGCCGCTCTGAGTCCCCGCAGCCCCTCCGCGTCCCCGCAGGAGCAGGTGAGCGCCGGGCGCGGCGCTCCGCCCGCCCCACGTACCGGCTCGGAGCAGGGCCCCGGCTCCCAGCGCAGCCAGGGCGGTGCCGAGGCTCCGCCAGCCCCCGCGGAGCATGGTGCGCTCGGCAGCGGCGCGCCCCGCCCGGCCCCGTTACCTTCGCTCCCCGCCCAGCGGCCGGGCCCGGGGAGGGGGGGAGGCGGGCGGCCCCGCTCGGCCCCGGCCCGGAGTGCGACGGGGGCGGTGCTGCGCTGCCGCCCGCCCCCTGCCCGCCGCTCCCGGGCCTCGCAGTTTTTTGTTTTTTGTTGTTTTTTTTTTTAATTTTATTTTTAATTAATTATTATTATTATATTTTTTTTTTGCAGCCAAGCGATTCGCTAACCCGGGTCAGAGGGGCTGGGTGAGGAGGCGCACGCCTGCCCTGGGGGAGGGAGCGACAGGCGGCAGGAAGGAAGGAAGGAAGGAAGGAGAGCGGGGCCGGAGGAGGAGCGCGGAGCTCGGCGGGGTTTGCACCTCCGGGTACGGCAAGGGCGGCCCAAGGGCACCCGGGAAAGGAGAGCCGCGGCGCTGATGGCTTCCTCCAGGCCCCTGGCCCGGTTCTGGGAGTGGGGCAAGAATATCGTCTGCGTGGGGCGCAACTATGCCGAGCACGCCAAGGAGATGGGGAACGCGCTGCCCGCGGAGCCCCTCTTCTTCCTCAAGCCCTCTTCGGCTTACCTGCGGGAAGGCTCGCCCATCCTGCGGCCCTACTACTGCACCGACCTGCACCACGAAGTGGAGCTGGGGGTGGTGATCGGGAAGAGAACCCAGGCCGTGTCCCAGGAGGCTGCTATGGAGCACGTGGCCGGCTATGCCCTGTGCCTGGACATGACCGCTAGGGACACGCAGAAAGAGTGCAAAAAGAAGGGTTTGCCCTGGACCTTGGCCAAGGCCTTCAGCACATCGTGCCCGGTCAGTGAATTTGTGCCCAAGGAGAAGATCCCAGACCCTCACAAGCTGAAGATCTGGCTCAAGGTGAATGGACAGCTGAGGCAGGAGGGAGAGACCTCCTCTATGATCTTCTCTATCCCCCACCTGATCAGCTACATCAGCGAAATTGTCACCCTGGAAGAAGGAGATTTGATTCTGACAGGATCTCCCAGCGGAGTCGGCTCTGTGCAAGAAAATGACGAGATAGAGGCTGGGATAAATGACATCTTGTCCATGCGCTTCAAGGTGGCCCAGCAGACGCGCCGGTCCTAACCAGCAGCCTGGCTGGGAGCCCTGTCTGCGTAGGAAGAGCCTTTTGGGGAACACTGAGTGAACAAAGAAACACACCCACCATCCTGTGTGTTAAACTTAGATAGCCTAAGCATCTCCTGGACTCTTGGTTATCAAAGCTGCGTAGCTCATGAAGACCTTTGGCTGAAACAACCCCATTTCCATGGAGCTTCAGCCTCCTGAGAGGCTGTAAAGCTGGGGTCAGGCCAGGAGTCCAACCCAGCCTGGGGCCACTGATTAATACCTAAACTGTACCTTGGAACTTTGTATTCAGCTGTGCTGGGGAGGTGAAAACAGGGTGGGAAATGCAGCAGCAGGACTGACTGACACTGTGCGCGCTCTTCTGCTCGCGCTTTGAGTGTTGCCAATGTACTGTCTTAAAATAAAACCTAAGAACTGAAGCATTAATGTGATGCTGTACAGAAAGTGCTCTGGGGTGTTGGTAAGGCCTGCAGCTGTCTGCGTGGTACCTGCTCATTAGTAGGAAGGCTTCTGTGTTCCACCCATGCTTGGCTTCCTTGCACAGACGCAGTAAAGTAGCAAGAATGTACTCAAGGAAAAATAAAAAGTTGAACCTGAGGACTGGAATCCACTCGGGGTGTGCAGCCCTGTGCTCTGCAAGCTGTCGAGGAGGGGTCTTTTTAGCTTGAGGGGCTCCAGGGGCTGTCCCATGGGTGATCAAGCAGCAGTCAGAGGTGCTCCACTCCAGGCTGCGGGGGCCAGCGCTGGCTCCCCCTGGCATCACTGGGAGCTGCAGTGGAAAAGAACAGCAGTGAAACACAGGGAAGCCTATGGGAAAGGTGTCTGCAAAGTGCCACGTATGTTTTTATCATTACAGCAAATAATCTTTAAAACTGTAGATGTTTTTAACTGTGATTTCTACAGTAGGCCACCATTTTGAAAGGTGTGCATTCTCAAAGCACAGACTTGCATGCTGGGAGGGGCTCATTTCAGTGGTTTTATTTCCAAGATTTAGGATTATATTTTGCAAATGTATGAGCTTCAAGGCACTGTGCTTAAAGGAAAATGTAGCTGCTTTTCACACTTCTTTTGAAGATATCCTTAGGAACAACAGTTGTGCATGCCCCCGCAACACCACCTCCACCAGGCACTAATCCTGCCAGCATGTGTGCACTTCAGATTGCTGCATTTTAGCTTCAGTCAGTGGCTTAAAAGCACATGTAAAATCTCTTTGTCTGATGAGGCCTTGTAATTACTAAATACTATGGCCTAAGGAACTGAGGCCAACTGAAACACAACATTTAGCCATTATATCTGAGCAGAACAAGCCCCTGGCCTATAGAAGTCAAAGTGTACCTTGTGTCCCAGGTATGCTTAGAAGATGAGGACTGCTGGAAATCAACTGCAGGCTATGCTAATACAGAAATAGATAAACAAACAAAACCCTGGAGAATGGCAAAATGTACATACCTGGGTTCATTATGTTCAGCTAAGAAAAACTGTGCTGGGGAAGAGTTCTTTCGTGTCTGCCACCTACAGTCTTAGCCTGATTATTTGGTCATCAGAGGTCCCTGCTAAATGATTACTCTGTTCTAAGAAAACTTAGTCTGCCCTAGAGAAAAGAAAACTTGCAAAAATCTTTGCTGTTTCCATTCCAAGCCTCTGCAGTTGCCAAAGGCTTTATGTTTGGACTCACCAACATATGCCACAAACGCATTAGTATTTGAAAGTGGGCCTTTATTTATTTTTAAGTTACACAGAAGTAGCACAACAGTAGCATAGCAGTTAAAAAACAAAAGTCAAGAGATCTGTCCTGTGCTAATTGTTATTTCTGGTTTTTCAGAAGTTTCCCATATTTCCCAAACTGAGTGAAGAAGGCTTCCACCTCCCTTCTAAAGGGTTAAATTCAGTAGAACTAACTTTTCTTAGGCTGTGGACCTGCTACACTTTTTAAAGTACAATCACCTTAAAAACATCACCACAGAAACCCCCTTACAACAGTTAGTAATGCATATTCCTTGGCAAAATAACAGTGACAACAACCTTCTACCTCCAATAACTTGGTGAAGAAATGGTCTTTTCCCAGCTGTTACCAAGCCACATGGTGCAGCTTCTTTCCCAGCAGGCTCTGACTTGCCTCTATAGGGTCTGCTGGTTTGCATGAAAGTATATTCACTTTCAGACCAGTTCTCCAACTGGGTGACAAGGTAATCTGCAAAAATGAATAAAGGACTTTGTTTTCACTGCTGTATCAATGAACAGATTTTATGTTATGTACCTATTACTACCAAAGTCAAATGCTTTCCTGAAAGTGGAAGCAGAGGGTGGAGTAGATTGAAGAGCAAGAACAGTTTTGCTAAGATGGGTAAGTTTTAAAACAGGGAGTCAGTTTAGGGTTGTCCTAAAACAGGCAGTTCAATGAAAAAAAGGAATCCAGTATAGTGTAAAGCATATTGGAATATTCAGAATACATACAAAAACTGATGCTTATTTTGAAAAATTTAGCAGAATTGACATGGAATATGTCAGTATTAAACATTCTACCTAATAATTTAAAACAATAGCTGTTTTCCATTAGATACCAACTTTAAAATAAATCTTGCTCCGTTCCAGAAGAAGTTGCCATTTCAATGCAGTCCTCTTGTCTTCTGCTAGAGTGAGGAACTCATGGACCTATTAATAACATGACATCACTGAACACTTCAGCACATAGCTATAACATCTCCACAATAAAATGATGATGTAAAGATTTAACACATTTTTAAGCTGTGCTTTTTCAGTTTTAACACAGTGTTTGATATACATACACAGTCAGACAATGAACTGCAGGGGATTCCAACCATCTTCTCTGAGAAGCGTAAATTAATTAAAGTGGTATTCTGAACAGGGTATTCACTCTTGCATTTCATATGTTTCTTCTTATTAGCAGCCAATGACTTCTAAGTTTTTACTGACGTGTATATGAAGAACATATATACATATGAAGAACAGTTATAGGTATTTGTAAGTTACATTTTATTTGAGCTATAAGCATGATGAGAACAACCTCATTTATTTCTACTTACAGTGCAGCCTAAGGTTTCCTCAGCTATGCAGTCAGATAGGTAACAAGAGTAAAGGGTGCCTGTATGATCTGTCAGATCAACGAGGATGTCAAAGCTCACGAAAGTTGGCTTTGAGTCTGAAGAGATGTCACCACAGAAGGTGCATGTGTTTGACGTTTCATTCACCACAAAATGGCATACTGAACTGAAACACAGAAAGGTAATTAGAGCATGTATGTAATTCCTTCTTGCCCGAGCCTGTTCTTTAGGCTGAGATTTCCCAAGAGACTCTTAAAAAAAAAAAAAATCATCTACACTTTCAAACGCATGTGAGAAGACCTCTTTCTTCTTCCTTCCTCTAGGACCAGAAAGTCCTTCAAAAGGCAGCTCTTCTTCCTTGCTGATGCTGAAAATTCTACACAACAGAAATTCAGATGCCAACCGCCAGAGCAGTTTTATTTCTTGTCCAGAACTAGACTAAATACTGTTCTATCTAATTTGGGTCAGGGTAGAAGAAAGAAAACACTTTTAAAATACAAATTTAGAAGAAATAGTTGCTTACCATCTGTTGCGAATAACTTTAGATACGTTATCATCAATGTCCAGCATAGAAATGTAGCCATAAATTATGCCTAAGACTGGTTCAGGTTTTCCATCACTCTGTAGAGCTTTTTCCTTCAGCTGCTTCACAGTATAAACATCAACTATCGTCTCCACTACAAATTTAAAAGACATGTGAGTCTAAGAAACAAACCACACAGAAAAGCAGCAGCATAAAAAAGACCGTAAGAAGAGATTATTTAATCTGAAGCGTCAGAAAAGCAGTGCACGTCTTCCTTTTGGAGCAGGCTTATCATTATGGAGAAAAAAAAAAAGAATAAAATCAAGAAAATCTTATACTTAAAATTTGTATCTCCCCAAATGAGTTTTTGACAAAAAAACTTGCAATTTTTCTTACTTAAGCCAGAAAGAGCATGTCAGGCCACACGCTTGCTTAGTCACCAAGTGCTATGATACATAAATGGTAACATAGGGAATAGGCCTGTTAACAGTTCAGGCTTGAAGTATGCAGCCAGGCTTTAGTTTATGTTCTACAAACAGAGTATGAACTTGAAATTTCAACTGCACCACGAAACTACACTATCTAGTTCTATAAAATCAAAGTGTTTGGATCCACGCTTACAGTTAATGGATTCTTTCAGTTGTTCCTCCATTTTATCATGCAGAGCTCCTGATTGTGCACTCTCTTTTATGAAGCTGAAGAGAACATTTGCTTCAGCAGTTTCTTGGAAAAAAAAAACAGATATTTTTAAGTAATGGATATATGTAATATACAAATAGATCAAAAATTGTATTGTATAACTTTTTTAGTTCAGCTACAACCAACATCATGTCTCTTGGAATTAGCCAAGAGATGCATTTCTCTTTTTTTTTGTTTAACCATTAGTGATACATAGAATGTATGCTTCATTCATACAGTAGAATGTATGGAGGCTGCTTAGATTAGATAGATAGATAGATAGATAGATAGACAGAAAAACAAACACATAATAGTGTTGTGGAAGCCAAAAGCTTGGTCACTGTATAACAGTCAAGAAGCAGGAAGCTTTCTGAGGCAAACTGGTAGAAGTCAGACCTCCAACGAATTCACTCATGCTTTCTAATCTGTAGTGATTACTAATACTAAAGTGGTATGTCAACAGCTCTTACCTGGATTAGTTGTAATAATGGTCTTTGATATCACAGTTGCAGTCATACAGTTCCTGAATTTGTCAAAATTTACTCTCACATCTGATGCAAATATTACTGGGCACAAAATAAAAAAGAAAAAAATGTTACTTTAGAATACAGATTGCATTAAGAACTACAGAAAAAAAAAAAAAAAAAACCAGAAAATTATACCTGTTTCTCGTGGGATCCAACTCTGTGCAAGCTGGATAGATTCATTATCCCAACTAAACCAAAAGAAGTTAAGGTGTCAGAACATTTCTGAAAAGGCACTAGTACTTTTAAGAACAAATCTATTAAATTATACAGTTATAACTAGAATCGGTCAAAGGGAACAATTCCTTCATTACATGCACATGCAAGCAAAAAGAAATACTATGTGTATCCACATGCATTTAGTTCACAGCCAGCTAGGATGCTTGAAGTATGGTCCAATACAGTCCCTATTTAATCCCTTGCCAAATAGGATAAAATAAAGGGCTATTAGACTGTTCAAAATAAATATCACAAAATATGGAAAAATACTGCATATATTTCAAAGCTGTGCGTCAAGTAATTTCTAACTAAAGGAAACCAGAGTGAAAGTAGCTGCTTATCATCTAAGCCTTTTCTCTGGGAACAAGTTGTTTGCTGACATCACTAGACCACATGTTCAGCCAGCTTCCCAACACTGGAATCCTTGTAAACTGTGAATAAGACTAGAGTGAGGTCAGTAGTAGCCCTCAACAGTGATGATTTGATGGTTAGGTCCCTTGATAAAATCTCATACAGTTCCTCTTCAGTTTGGATAGCAAGAACACTGCCAAAGCATAGTTTTCATCTGTTGTTAATTAATCCCTACAAAAAGATTTCTGCTCTTTACTTTTCACCCGGCATTGCTCCATCGGTGAATGGCCTCTGAAATATCTTCACTATCGTTGTTCATTGCACAAGGATCTCCTTAAAAACCACACCTATCTCCCCTCCACTTCTTAATCCTGTTTGGCTTTAGAAATGAAGCATATTCCTCTTTTTTCCCTCACAAGTTTGTGGAAGAAATGAACTAACTTTGCAAATGTTTTTAAAGGCCATGTCCTGAATTAGCGCAAAATTCGCAATAAAAAAATACAACTGTTTGGAACTAAGCTTCATTTTGCCATCTGTTAGCTAGCAGTCTGTCGGTAAGTCATACACCTAGACGTGTAAGGTTACTCTGTGGGGTCTTTGTAAAGTCTCTGCTTAATGTCTGTTGCTGCCTCATCACAGTTACCACACAAATAACAATGCGTTTAAGACAGTATTGTAAGCAGTAAGCATTACATTCTTTACCTACTCTTGCATGAATGTATTTCAGTAAATTAAAACATATTGTACCATATTATTGGGAAAGACATCTCTGTTTCATCGTAGAGCTTTACTTCACACCTCTGACCTTTTCTTTTGTCTGAAGTTATGAAGTACTTTGGCTCACCAACCTTTAAAAAGACAGAGGAGCAATCTGTAAGAAGTAATACTCTCAAATACTCTCAGTGTTTAGGAGCATAAGAGTGATAACTTAGAGAGCAGACAACTTTAAAAGCAGGGGGAGGGGGGAACTATACACAACTAAATAAAACCTATACACCACTCTAAAATTAACAGCATTAATTTTACTTCAAGATAAAGGGACACGTTTTATTTTATAAGAATCAGCAGTTTACATATTTGCAAGTTATCGACTGCTTTCACATGCGTGATTTCAAAAAGACAACTTATTTAGAGCATTTCCATTCCCTTAGTTTCCTCCCCTGTGTTGGAGATGAAAATTTCGAGTAGCTCGTACTTCAAATCAGTTGAAATCACTGCCAACCTAAACAAACAACAGCGATTCCCACTCACTGAGTCCAAAAATCAATACTCACGCTTAAGGCAATGAAGTTACCCCTGCTGAGTAGAAAAACACCAGTCTCTTATGGCACCTTAACTTACTGACATTACAGCTGCAAGCACATTAAGAATTCTTCCATCAAGGCTCTGTCCATTTGCAGTGATATCACCCAATGAATAATAATCCTGAGGGTCCTTGACAGGTAGATGCACCAGAGAAAGTAGTTTGGTGTCCATTTCGTAACATGAAGAAGTTTTGACAACTGAATGACTTTCACTGATCAGCAATTTGTAGCAACTAGAAAGGATGCACACACACACACACACACACACACACACACACACACACACACACACACACAAAACAACAAAAAAGCATCAATTAACATTTCATTTAACCAATTCACTAACACTCTAGAATGTTGATTCATTTTCCTTATAGATGGATGCATATTTCAACTTTTCAGTAATGTTTAAATATAATTTTAGAACTTTCCTCCTGCAGAAGATTTATGATTGTGTTCTGAATACTTGTTCAGAACTGGAAATCCAGATAGCAATGTAGAATATGTATTTTTAAGTCTTTCAGCCCTAAAATAAAATAGGTTCTGAAATGACTGTAATCCAGGTAATTGGCATCGTGACATAGTGAGACTACTGCAGTCAGACTGGATTTGGTAGCAGGTTTTCGAAATTGTCCTATGACTTTAGTAATATTTTTATTATTCAAAAATATTTTAATAACTTTATTACTTTTGTTATTTCAGGGCAAAACTCAAGAGGCTATGTAATGAAAAATATATTTTATTTTGAGATTACCTGACCACTACTTCTACCGATAGCACACTGCTAGAATGGGCTGGCAATGAAAGAAAGTGATCCTTCTGGAAAGACCTACCAGCCTACACTACACCTTTACCTCGGAGTCGCAGGGTTGAATTTTTCTTCCTTTTCTCCTTCCTTTGACTGGACTAAAGGATTTTCAATTGTAACTAAGATAAAACAGCAGTGAGTTAAGTTAGAACACTGAATACAGATGCATGTAGAGAGAAGTAGCTTTATAAATATAGTTGTTTCCCAGGTAGGATATGGAAAAGTACATACATGTGCAAGAGCTTGTGTTAAATGCTTTCATTCTGAAAACATTATCTGGTCATACAGCTCGCATTACAGCCAGAGTCCCACAGGAGTCCTCAAGACATTTAATGGAAACAAAATGACTAAAAGTTGTTGTGTGCATAGTCTTGAAGCCACAGCGCTCATCCGAACACTGGATCATGGGCAGCAGGCTTTTTATTAATGATATCAAAGCACAGACTGTAAATAAATAGAAGGTTTTTCTTGTGTGTGTGTGTTGTTATTTTTTTTTATGAACAATCATAGTAATACCTATAAGTAGCGAAGGCAAAGAAAAAGACTGAACTACTTTGCAGAGTTGATTTTTCATAATTTATAAGAATTTAATGTATTGCAAGAATTTAGATCGATTTAACTACAGGTGAGTTGTGGGTGGCTGCATTCAGTGGGTTTGTATCTGGTCTCTTTGCTGACATATTTACTGGTTTTCAATTTAAAACGTAGGGATCTTATTCCGTTCCTCTTTATGCTTAACGTAACTGAACAATTTGTTTCCAATTAGACTGTTTTCCAAGTCCTCCGAGGAAAACACAGTAAAACCACAAATACATAACACTGATTTACTGGGGAAAAAAAAAAAGAAAACAAAAACACAAACACATTCAAACAGAAACATATTAAGAATAAACTCCCACTTACCACAGTCACCAACTCTAAAGCTTTCTGAAAGGGATCTAATATATTCTTCTCTGCCCCAAGAATTTACATTAATAAAATAAGTTGGTGAGTCACGAATAGTGAAACTGAATGTGTATCTTTCAGACCCAATGTCTGCAAAAACAAACGCTACTGTTAGACTTCACTAGCACACCTTAGCTTCTAGACTCTATTCCAGAATATATGTGTAAAAGCTATTATTACAGGGTTTTGCTAGATCTATCACAGAGAACCACTATCCGCAAAGTGGAGAATACCACTAGAGGTCAGCAGACTTGTCGGTAAACGCATTGGTGATCCCGAATGGGGACGGCTACCGTTCCTCCAGTGGTACCTCTACCTTACTGTCCACGTACAGCTATCACTTCATAGCGCTATAGTAGCTTATCAATCTAATGCAAGAGAAATAAAAGAACGGTAGGATACTAGATTCAAAGCAGCCATCCTAGGTGTTGACAAACATATTACCAGGCAAGATTGTGAGTGAGTGTAAACGCTAACAAAAATATTCTAGTGGGTAGACAGCCTTCAGAGAGCTGTGCCCATGGGTGAGAACCTGACGACATACAAGGCTGCAGATCACAGGCAATATCACAGCCCAGAGATTATTAGGGCGTTTAAATGAATGAATGAAAGGGTTTCCAGCTCTGTGGAAAGTTCAACATCAAGAGGGCATCAGTGAGTCTCAGAAATACCGCACTCTGTTTTCTCTCGCATCAAATTAACAAATTTTTTCATAGATCATACACATCTGCAATATATCATTTTTAAACCATCTGTGCCGGCCGTATAGCAATCTGCAGACTGTAGTTTTGTGGAGGCATGGCTATGAACCACCACAGTTTCCAACTACATGGAATTGTTTCTGGTGAGGATGACTTCCCTGCCAGAGCAGGCTGGCTCAGCACGGTGGCAATACCAAGAGAATAACTGAGCACTTGGCACAGAGCTGGAATAGCTGCAGCCAGATGCTTCCTAGCAGAGTCTGTGCTGTCCCAAAGCTGTAGATACATTGTTTCATTTTCCAATTAACAGTGTATTATCAATGTGTGATTCCCATTTTTTCTTTATGAACATACAATAATATTAATTTGGCATTGCTCAGACCATAAATTACTTGTTTCACTCCTTACGAACACCCCTCAACATCTATATGAGAGAATGAATAGGAACAATCCATAATCAGCACCAGCAGTGTTCGTGGTAATAGTGTGTTCAGACTGGTACCATCTTCTTCAGACCCCAAAATACTTCTATGCTGGAGTTCTTCAAAATGAATTCTAATTGCTAAAGTTTAGCCAAACTAATACCGCTCTCTTTCCTCTTGCTTCCCACCCCCCCAATCTTGGGGGGCCATTTCTATTCTATACACTTCAGACTAAGAGGTCTGTTTATCATTTAAATATCGATTTCAGTCAAACATGCCAAAGTATACCACATAACAAAATGAAGTAAAAATGATTTTAAAAGACTCTACTTTTTCTGTCTGGAAAGCCTCTGACATCTGTTTTTCCAATAACCACACCGATTACATTCTAGAAAATAAAAAGATTATACAATAAGAGTATTAAACACAGATGTATATGATGAATTAGATTTCATGGACTTGTACTCCACTGATGATAATAAGCATATTTCTGACTGGTAATCGCTTTAATCTATTTATTCCACAGTACCATATGAACAAAGGATTAAAACATAAACATACAATGTTACTTTAAAAAATGTGATGAAAAATATTAAAAGAACTACATCTGTTTCTGTTTGTAAAGGCAACGAGTGGACAAAAGTTCACCCGAAAACATTCACAATTTTGTCTGTTCACAGTATCATCTCCTCAGGTAGGCAGTAATATTGTTGTTTCACGCTTTGTGCACAGGCCTCAGATCTTAAATCTGCTATGAAAAGGCTGGATAGGATTTATTTTACAGTTAAGCATCCACTGTATTCCCTGCTGTCACCACAGAGATGCACACTTGTACATCCACAGGGACGGCCCTTTATGGCATCTTCATCTTAACAGCAGAAATTTCTGCAGGTGCTTTGCCTCTGTCAAATGACCACAATGGGGCCTTAGGCAATAAGCTTTTTGATGATGAAAACAAAATTAATCTTGCTCTGCTTTGCTAAACTTTTATTCATTACGAAAAAGCAACCCAGTCTCAGCTGCAGAACAAAACTGCTAGGAACACTCACACAACAAGAAAGATATCCTATGCCATGAACAACTTGCAGTGTTGAAAAGGCAGGTAAAAACACAGCGAGTGGGCCAGAAAAGCATGACAAGCAGTAGTTTCAGCCTTTTTTTTTTTTTTTTTTTTTTTTTAAAGATTACAGAAATATCACATTTTAGACAACGCTGATGTAGAATAATGTAGAGTAATATATAATAATATGTATTATCTGTGTGGGGTTTTTTTTAAAGGTCTCAGTGTGAGAAAAGAGCACAGAAGTACAAGTCTGGGAATTTATGAAAGCCGGTAACAAAGACTGGAAGGGGAGACTGTCATTATAATACAGCATAGAGAGAGGTGGAAAGACAGAAGGCCCTGAGGCTACGGAGGTATCTTCCACTTCTGACTTTCATAAACCAGCATTACACATGTATTTCTCAGCAGATTACCCTAATTGCCATAAATTCTGAAAGGGATGAACGGAATGAAAGGAATGAAACCATTAAGTGTCCCATGTCTCTTCCACATCACACACATGTGAGCTTACCGGCTGCGCTCCACAACTTTCTTGTCCCAGCAGGGGAACTGTAGCAGTCAGTTAGCAAGGGGCAGTCCAGCAATTTAATAAGCAACACATACTGAATTTTGCATCTATTCACAAAGCACTGCAATCTGACTGACCTGACTACAAACATGCAATACCTTTATGCGCTCAGAAATCTAGTCTCATGATCCCAGTTTACTTTGAATCACTAGATGGAGCAAGGTCACTGTGTTATCCCATACTGATGGACAAACTCAGAAGGATATAGGCATTAACTGTGTAACAATGTAGTTCTTTCAGTCTTTCTGTAATAGAATATTTTCTATCTATCTGCAGCATGTGGTGATTTAGATTAGAATTTTATTTTTGGGTTTGCTTCTGAAAAAAAAAAAATACATTTCAGTTAAATCTCACTACAGTACACTCTCCATCATGCTGCTGGTCTGAAGAACTGACATTTAGGATGACTTTTCACATGAACTATGCTCGTGTAAATCTGCAGTTTCCAAAAGAGGTCTCCACTATTCCTTCTGCAAATATATGCATCGTTCTCATGTTAGTGCGAAGCCTGCACAGCAAGCTGACAAAAAAAAAAGTGATCTGGCTGAAAACTACTGGGGGAAGGGAGGGTGCAGGAGGGCATAAAAACTTCCAGAGATCATTTCCTCTATCAACTTATTGTGCAACAATACAAGCATTGCTTTTGCCAAAAGAGGAGGAGTGGAACTCTCCTGGCACTAAGGAGTAGGCCATGCTGCCTTTTTTGGCAGAGCAGTGCTTGAGCAGTCACTCAACCAAATCATGACACTACAGCATTACAACACTGCAAGTTTCTTACAGCTCGATCTATTTTACTTTTAAAAAATAAACTGCAAAGTAAAAAATTATGGGATTTAGACACTTGGAATGCCATGAGCTCAGCTGCTTTAACTTCCTAAATGCATGCTGATCAGTCTATCTTAAGATATTGGTAAGCTACCTTACTAAAAATATTTTATTTCCTGTATGTTTGCTAAATGCAACACTCAGTATTATTCTTATTTGTAAAAATAAAAGCTTTTAACTGAGTCAGTGAATCCCTGTATTTGGGAGTACCAGTGAGTGACAGATTAAATGAATTTTGTTGGAGACCAGGAGTTTCTAAAAAGTTGATAAGAGCACACAGTGCCACTGTGAGAGCATCTGAAACTCTCCTCCCTTGTTCATCTCTCTTCTGTGATTTCTCTTTCACTTATTTAAAGTAAATGAGAACAAAGGGCTAAA